>NC_081543.1:6809005-6994507 GCF_901000735.1 Corylus avellana
AAAAAAAAAAAAAAAACAAGTTGATTTTTTAAAAAATGAAAAATTTTAATTTAAAAATAATATTTTTAAAAAAAATGAAATTTTTTTAATTTTTTTTAAATCGGAAATTTTTATTAAAAAAAACAATTACGAAAATTTTTATTTTTTTAAAAGGAAATTTTTATTTTAAAAAATTATAAAACTAAAATTTTCAATTTTTATAAAAAAATTAAAAAAAAAAAATCAATTTTTTTTATTTTTAAATTTGGTCACCGCTTGGATTTTTTTTTTTTCGTTAGTTTTAGATTTTTTTTCTAGAAGTTTTAGTATTTTTGTTCCTATTTTACTAAGGGTAATTTCATCATTGGGGGAATATTAATAATTTTTTGTAGTTTGGGAAAGGACATTGTCACATGCAATTGAAAGTTTGGGGGACATTATCAATTGAGTGGTAGTTTGAGGGGAGTACGTGGACTTTTCCCAAAAATAGTTTCTATTTTCTCTCTCTTTCCCCTATTATTTAATTTAAAGAATATTTAAATTGTATAAATAAATGATAAAAAGATAAAAATAAATAAAAAGTTATTGTAAAGTTTATTTGAATAAGGAAGTAAAAAGTAGTTTGGCTTCCTATATTTAACAAAAATACAAAAGATTTTTTTTTTTTTTTTTTTTTTGGAATTGTAACTCTAATCTTATAAACTCAAAAGTTGCCAGAATCAGCGATTATAGCCTTACGGATACAAGGTGGGCATTCAAGCCTCCAGTATTCCTCATTTCTCACGGTAAGAGCCAACTTTGCTAACCTATAGCTAGGCAGCCTTGTTTCCTGTCCTCTTGACATGTCACACCTCTCATTGACCAATCAAATTAAGAAGTCGTTTTGCATCATCCACTAAGTGACCATATCTCCTGCAGCATATTGTCTCCTTACATAAAGCATGAACTATTTCGATGGAGTCTCCTTCAACCACCATGTTTTATGCACCCAGTGTTGAGCAGAAACCCGCCATACTCCAATCCACGAAAGCTTCTGCTGAGACAGCATCAAGTAGGTACGGTTTCGAACCGCACATCGCAGCAATCACTCTCCCATCGTGGTCTCGGGCTAAAATACCAATGCATGTCCTCTCCTGCTTACAATCAAGAGCAGCGTCCCAATTTATTTTATAAATCCCCTTCTAGGTCGCTTCCAAATAGTTTCCACTGGGGCCCTTGGCTTGACAAGTTGTTCCCTCCTTTCCTGGTCTGCTACATAGAAAGCTTCTAATTGATCTTTGGCCTATCTCACTACTATCGATGGGGGAGTGAAGGTTTCGTCAAAGACAAACTTGTTTCATCGAAGCCAAATCTGCCTCGCAATGATACTAATCAACTGCATATCCTCCTCTCTGAACCTGCCATGCAGCTTGATAAAAATATTCATGAAGTTATCTACATCACTCGAGCACTTTTGGATTTGTGGGGGACTTTCTAGCCATACATCTCAGGTGGAGGTACAGCTCCATAATGCATGCCCAACTATCTCAGCCTCCATACCACAAATCGGGCAGAGAGCATCTGGAATAACCACCCTTTTGTAAAGATTATCTTTGGTAGGGAGAATACTACCCTCAGACCACTCATTTGTTACTTGTGCTAAATGGTACGCACCTTTCACTGAGAACTTGACGTACGTGGAACCTGCCCATACTAGCCGATCACATTGTTGTCATGGGCAAAGGGCTAGACTGCATACGAGGTCCGCCTCCTCCTTGTTGAAAATTGCGTGAACTAGATGTTTGTTCCACCATTTAGTATCGGCATCTATGAGTGAGCTTACCCGAGCCTCAGCATCAAGGATACTAACTAGTGACTGAACGGAATATGTTGTGGGTGAAGGAATCCATCTATCCAGTGGCGGATTTACACAGGGGCGCCCTAGGGGCAGGCGCCCCTGGTAAATTTTTTTTTTAAAAAAATTTATTAAGCATTTTCATTCAAAATTTTATGGTGCCCCTGGTAAAAAAAAATTACCAGGGGCACCCTTAGCCTTCTATTGGTCGTTAAATGGCCATTATGTAAAGAAATGAGGCTATTTTTTATTAAAGAGAGAGAGAATAAAGTTATATTTTATTAGTGGAGAGAGAATAGATAATAGTTTATTATTAAAAAAAGATAGTGGGTGGATTTTTTAGTGTTTCTAGTCATAGTTTATAGATAAATGTGATTTTTTTTTTTTTTTGGGTAAATTTAGATTATAGTCTCTTTTATGTAGGCTTAAACTCTAATATAATTTATGTTTTGAGATTTGAGGCTTTTCTAAAAGAAATAGCCGTATGCTAATAGCCCACTAAAAGTACTCATTTTTCTTAGACACTAGTAGTCATTTAATTGTGCTTAGTTTATTTTGTAAGTAGTTTAAATTATTATGTGTTTGTGATGTCGTTAGATGAAGATTTTTAATAGTTACTTTGATTTTTTTTTTTTTTTGTTGGGTAATTTGATGAGTTTGATTTGATTTGTGATACATATATTATGATATAATTTATTTTTTGATTGTATTTACCGTATTATAAAAAATATATATAATACATAAAGAGAAAAAAAAAAATTAATTTTTTACGCCCCTGGTAACTCCTATTCCTAGATCCGCCACTGCATCTATCCTACCATATTTTGATCTCTCTGCCGTCACCTACCCTCCACACCAAGTCATCTTTTAGTACTTTTTTTACTGCCCATATATTTCTCCAGGCATACGATGGTCTCCTTCCTAATTCGGACGGGAGGAAATTATTGTTTCGGATGTATTTTTCTTTGAAGATCTTTGCCGCCAAGGAGTCGGGGTTTTGAATCAAGCCCCACCCATGCTTGGCCAACAATGCCAAATTAAAACATTCTAGGTCCCGGAAGGCCAATCTACCCCGTTCCTTCCCCCTCCCCAATTTCTCCCAACTCATCCACACCATTTTTTCTTCATTTTTCTTATGCTCCCACCAAAATTTAAACATCATGGAGTTGATATCCTTACAAAGTGTTTTTGGGAGGAGGAAAACACTCATGGTGTACGTTGGGATCGCTTGAACTACAACCTTCAAAAGTACTTATTTCCTAGCTTGAGATAAAAACTCTCCCTCCATCCATTAATTTTGTCCCATATTCTCCCTTTGATGGTAGTAAAAGCACTCACCTTGGACTTACCAATGAGCGCGGGTAGTCCTAAATACTTCTCATATCTCCGAGTTGACCCTACTCCCGCATTTGAAAGAATAAGCTCTTTCGCCTCTTCTTTGGTATTCTTGCTGAAAAAAAATCGAAGTTTCCTAGCTATTCTTTGCCCCGAAGCTTTCTCGTAAGTTTCAAGAATGGCCTAGATGCATAACCACTCAAAAATGCTTGCTTTACAAAAAAAAAAAGCTATCATGCGCAAAGAACAAATAGTTTAGCCAAGTACTCCCCCTATAATAGACGCCCAAAAGCCCATTCCCTTATGAGGAAATTTAAAAAATAAAATAAATAAATAAATCACACACATCAATTTCCTTATATTTTCCCTAATGTAGCTACCCAAAGGTTTATATAATCATAAAAAATGGACGTATCTCTCCTCTCTCCTTTATGCGTCCCCATTTCACTTTCATTTTACCTCCATATGAAAACGGATCCTCGCGCGAGATAGAGAAGAGCAACTCCATAAAAAAAATAAAAACCAAAAAAAAAAAAAAAAGGAAACCAAGTATCCTCATGCCTTACCATCTTCATTCTTCACCTTCTGCACAACGAGAGAGAGAGAGAGAGACGGCAGTAGATCTCGATAGGTGCATGATTAGGGTTTTATGTGTAGGATTAGAATTACACGCCTTATTTGGTTTGTGGAATGGGTATTCTATTAGAAAAAAGAATATGTATTACTGTGAATAGAAGAGGTTGGAATAAAATAATTATTTCAATTCTTTAGTTTGGTAACAACACACATGGTCTAACTAGAATTGAATCAAAATTACTAAAAACCCCCTACATTATTTTATTTTTTCAATAAAATAAAAGATGGTCAGCTACCCACAGAACCGGTTGGGGGTGGTCGCACCACCCTCGATGCCATTGTTGAAAATCAACAAGGGTGGCCGTGGCCACCCTCGACGACCTGCGGGGGTGGCTGCGACCACCCAGAGGAGCAACCTGGATGAGCATCTAGGGTGGCCGTAGCCACCCCGAGATGCCACAGAGGTGGTGCAACCGCCCCCTGCCTCTTCTGTGCGGTGGCCGACCACCCCAATGGGTGGTTGGCCACCCCCTTTAATTTTCTTATTTTGCTTTCTTTTTTTAAGTTTATATATATATATATATATATGGGTGTTTGTGTAAAATGTATTACATTCCTCCATGTCTAATTTTTTTAGAGGAATAGCTATTCCTATGTGTAAGAAATTATTGATTCCCACGAGAATCACTATTCCTTTGAATAGTCCATTACGAAACAAAAGAATGACTATTCTGTATGAATAACCATTTCATTCCAAGGATCTACTCCATATACTAGACGAGTCCTTAGTGTTTTGACTCATGTTAGAATATCATTTGCATAAATGAGAAGTTTGATCTTTTTATAAGTCCGAGATTGGACTCGAGTGTTCTAGGTAAGTAATCACCTACGGAAACACCAAAATGCTTTGTCATCCAATATGAATATTTATCTATAAATTGTCCATTTTGATACTTATGACCCTTATAAAATTATGTTATGTGTCTAATGCCATGTCAATGATGTTCCAAAATTGCATTTATATTGCCTGCTTATTTATAAAATAATTTATGTTCTCAATTGAAATCTTTGTATGGTTATGTATTGTACATAGTACGGATGGTAGTTACTCAAGTAGTCCCAATAATGAATCGGGAGAGTTCTAGCTCCAACACATAAAGATATCATCCCACTTGGCCCTATGGCTTAAAGATGATAGATTATGATGCCTTGGATCCATTGGCCAAAGTGACCATTTCAGCCATGTATGAATAGTGGTCACAACTTTGGGCATCGCTAGTGGTATGTATCACTCGAGGTCAAATATGGTCGGGCCACTAGCGATGCCTAGCTACGTACCTTGCAGGGCATTGGATTTGTACAAAAGGTCCAACAAGACGCCCAAACCTTCCATAAGAGGGTTATATGTACATATAGGACATGTGGGAACAGTTATAGATTGTAAATTATTATGACTAATATATTGCACTCTTTATCAGCATGATTTTTTTCTAAATTAAAATATTTTGTGCATTTTTCCCAGAATTATACCTTAACTACTTACAAAATATACTACTTTTCTCTAATAGCGTAATACCAAAGGCAATACTCATCAAATTTATCCAAAACTCATGATATTTCTAAGTGCTTATTTTACTTATTATTTCAAATTAAAATAGGCTCATTGCATAGGCTAAGTTGTGGTCTTACACTTTTCACTTGTAAAACATCTTTGTTTTACAGTTAAGCAAGGTTGCCTCCAGAGAGCAAATTACAATTGTTTGCAATATTGAAGATGCTGAGCAAATGGCTTATAAATAAAAATTTAGGGGAAAATTCACTTTACCCCCTGAAGTTTCAAGGGTTTTTCAATTCGAATCCCAATGTTTAAAAATTGGCAATGTACCACCCTAATGTTTCAAAAAATTTCAATTCAGACCCTCCTTTACTAATTTTCGTCTAATTGGATGGAAATCATTTCACGTGCGTCTCACATGGGATTTTGATGTTCTCTATTCCAATTTTGTCTTCATTAAAACCTATAAAATTGAGGGTAATTACGTAATTTTATAAGTTTTAATTAGGGCACAATTAGAATAAAGGGCATCAAAATCCCACGTGAGACACACATGGGATGATTTCCGTCCAATTAAATGAAAATTAGTAACGGAAGGCTTGAATTGAAAATTGTTGAAACATTATGGGGTACATTGCTAATTTTTAAACATTGGGGTTCAAATTGAAAAACTCCTAAAACTTCAGGGGGTAAAGTGAATTTAACCCGAAAGTTTATGTATAACATTTTTGAATATATGTATTTGAGATGATATTGTATACTTGCAACTGTTTGTACTTAAAAGTTCTAGTTTGTATTGAATATTGAAAATAAGAAATGACACCAAGGAAATTAGTCTTTCGGCTCAAATCAATGTTTTCACTTTACACTATAATTTACTCTGATATGTGTTGGTTTAGGTAATTCTTTCAATTAATTAATTTTGTTGCACTACTAATAACATTCTATGTCAATTACCTTAGTCAATTAATTTTGGGGCGTCTCAGAAAGTTGCTAAGTGAGTGCTCAAATTGTGCCCTTTAGTAAACACCCACATTGCTACAAGAGAATTAGCTTCTTCTTTTTTTGTTTTTTTTTAATCAAAGGTGCTTGTATTATTTAAGCAGAAGAGGGGGAGGGTATCTCCCCCATAACAATCTCCTGGATACAATCAGGGCATTCATCCCTCCAAGTCCTTATTATATTCTCCCTAATAGCCATCTGGGCGACAACATGTGCCGCATTGTTTGCAAATCGCCTCACTACTTGGACGGTCCATTGTGTAAAATCCTTCAGCAAAATCCTGATGTCTTCCATTAGATGCCCGATAGTATTCCGGTTGGTAGCTTCTGAATTGACAGCATCGACGACCAGCTTGGAATCCCCTTCCATGACAATACACTGGAAACCCAATTCTTTCCCAAAAAATAAAGCTTGCCCACCAGCCTAAGCCTCAGCTGCTAAGGGTAACAGCCGGCCATGTATAACTTTGCTGCGAGCCCCTATTACCACCCCACAGTGGTTTCGAATCACTACTCCCATACCAATCACCCCCCGTTTGGAGCAACTTGCCGTGTCCCAGTTCAGCTTCACATGCCCCTCCAGCGGAACAGTCTATTTTATATCGTCCTGTTCTCGACGAGGAAGTTGATCCAACGAATTCGCCGCCACATAGTCAGCTTGAGCCACCATAGCCTGTTGAACCAACGTAGTGGGATGGAGGAAATTATTATCGTGCATGAACTCATTCTGTCGAAGCCAAATCCGTCGGGCAATCCCAACAAAGAGCCCCAACTCCTCAGTATCGCATATCTTGCACATCTGATCCACCACATGTCGAAAAGAGGGACTACTAGCTGTGCTTTTTTGGAATTTTTTCAAGCTTCCTCCCCAAACATCTCTGGCCGACGAGCAGTCCCATAATATGTGAAAACCAGTTTCTTCAGATAGTCCACAGAAATGACACATGGCTTCGTTAAGGATGTGGCGTTTTTGTAAGTTGACCTTAGTAGGAAGGATCTCATTACATGCTCGCCAAAGGAAATTTTTCTCTGCATTTGAGATTCTCAGCTTCCACAGAAAAGTCCACGTCTCCCTGGAGTCACCTCCCCGAGAGCTCTGTGCCTCCTTCTGGACCTCCCTTTCCTTAGCCAGATGATAAGCTGACTTCACAATGAATAACTCGTCTGCACTACCACTCCAAATCACAGCATCACTTCTGTTGGTACTGTTCAAAGGGATCGACATTATAGCTTCCACTTCCGCCGGGGTAAAAATGAGCTTCAACAGCCTCAAATTCCATCCTTTTGTGTCTTGGTTTATGAGTTCACTGACTATCGCAGTAGCATGTAACAGTCGAGGGGGAGAGTGGATAGCATAACTAGACGGGGATATAAACCCATTTCTCCCCCCATATCTGTGTATCATGTCCATTCCCAATCTGCCTATATAGACCATCCTTTAGTAAGTCACATGAACCCACAATGCTTTTCCACGCAAACGATGGTTTAGACCCCAATTTAGCGTCCAAGATGGAACCATTAGCATAATATTTTGCCCTCATGATGGTAGCTACCAAACTGTCCGGCACATACCAAAGCCTCCAGCATTGCTTCGCTAGAAGGGCCGTATTAAAAGATACAAGATCCCGAAAACCCAATCCCCCTTTTGCTTTTGAAACACCCAACTTACTCCAACTCATCCAAGGAATGTTTGAGTTCCCCCACCAAAACTTTTGCATGAGTGAATTAATCTTACCACACAAAATTTTGGAAAGCCTAAAGATGCTCATGCAATATGTCAGGATCGCTTGTATGACAGCCTTAATCATTATTTCCCTTCCCGCTTGTGAGAGAAGTTTGAGTTTCCAATCTTGTAGCCGCTTCCAAACTTTATCGATAATGCCCGTAAAAGCTTTTGTACACGACTTCCCCACCAAAGCCGGGAGACCCAAATAAGACTCATATTTCTGCGAACTAAAAACACCAGCTACTGAAAGAATTTGTTGCTTATTTGCATGTGGGGTGTTTCGGCTAAAGTAAATAGCCATCTTGGAAGCATTCAATTTTTGCCCCGAAGCTACTTCATAATTCTTAAGAATATTGGACAGTTTGTTTCATTGTCCCAAGTCAGTTCTGCAAAAAAGCAAACTATCGTCAGCAAAAAATAGGTGGTTGATACAGGGTCCCTTAGGAGAAGTGGGGACGCCGATCAACACACCTTCTCTATCGACCCTGGCAAGTAAGGAACTTAATGCCTCAGCACATATCAGAAATAAGTATGGGGATAATGGATCGCCTTGCCGGATACCTCGAGTAGGGAATATCCTTCTCATAGGGATACCATTTACTAAAACTGCAAAATGAGGTGTGGTCACACACATCATTATCAAATTAATCCAAGATGGTGCAAACCCCATTCTTTCCATGACCCTCTTCAAAAACTCCCACTCCACCCTATCATAGGCCTTACTCATATCAATTTTGACCGCCATATATCCATTTTTCCCCCCATTCTTGATTGCATGGTATGAAGGGTTTCATAAGCAACTAGGACATTATCGGTAATCAAGCTCCCCTTAATGAAAGCACTTTGGTTTTGAGATATAATATGCGGTAAAACCAATTTGAGGCGATTTGCAAGGACTTTGGACAAAATTTTATAAAAAACATTGCACAAGCTAATGGGCCGAAACTCAGTAACACACAAGGGGTTTTTGGTCTTAGGAATGAGAGCTATAAAAGTGGAGTTTATGTCTCTATCAATGGAAACATTATTAAGAGAATAGAGAATAACTTTGCAAACATCAGGTCCTATGATATCCCAATTTTTTTGAAAGAAACCAGCATTGTACCCATCCAGTCCGAGTGCTTTAAGAGGAGCCATTTGGAAAAGGGCCTCCTTGATCTCCTCATTTTTAAAAGGTCTCCCTAAAGACTCATGCATGGATTCTGTTACCCGAACCTCCACTGCCCTAAGCACCCATCATAATCCACCCCTTCATTGGAAGTAAAAAGGTTGTCAAAGTAACCTGCAAATGCCTCCCCCATCGCCACATGTGTCTCCTTTCTATCTCCCCTTTCGTCTACAATAGAGCTAATTTTGTTCACCTTGCGTCGATAATTTACGCATGCATGGAAGAATTTCGAGTTCTTATCTCCACCGGATAACCAATTTATTTTTGCTTGTTGCCTCCACTTCAAATCCTCTTGATCCATTAGGATTTGAATATCTTTTTGAATTTCTTCAATCTGTCTCAAAGCAGAATCGTTATCCTCTCCCTGCAGTGCTGCCAGCTGATTACATTTATCCAAGAGAATCTTTTTTGGTCGTCCCACCTCCTCACCCCTCCACCGAGACAAGTTTCTTGTACAGCTCGCCATTTTGCTATGTAGGAGGTTGCACGGATTGAGAATTCCTTCAGCTGGAGCTGGCGGAGTATTCATCCACGTCTGTTCAATGATCTCTCTACATTTACTATCAATTTCCCATCCAGCCTCATAGCGAAATTTGTCTCCCATCTTATGGCCTTCTCCGTTGTTTTTTAAAGACAAGGAGAGTGGAAAATGATCCGACCACGCAGCCATTCCGACCAAGACCTCCTCATAATTAAATAATTCGTACCATTCCGGAGTGGCAACCACCTAATCAAGTCACTCCTTTGTAAATTTTCTCCCTCCTTATGATTACTCCATGTGTACTTGGCGCCTCTATAGCCTAAATCTGATAGATTGCACTCCTCAAGGGCTTTTTGGAAAGCTTCCATCAAACCCCTTTGGCGTCCGTTTCCACCGAATTTTTCGTCAAGGCATAGAATCTCATTAAAGTCGCCAAGACACACCCAAGGTTCCGGGTTCATCTTGGCTATATGCCGCAACAAGCTCCATGACTCCGAGCGCTTACTAGGATCGGGATGACCATAAAATCCGGTAAGTTTCCACGATATATTAGTCGGAAAAGAATGTACTTTTGCGTTGATATGCCTCCAGCTATAATTATGGATTTCATCCTCAGCATCTTTCAACCAAAGTAATGCCAATCCCCCACTTCGTCCCACACAATCTACCGCAAACACAAAATCATACCCCAATTGTATTCGTACCATTTCCATCCGATTAGCACGTAGTTTAGTTTCCATTAAGAAAACTATTGTAGATTTCTTATCATTCACTATACGGCGAAGCTCATGAACTGTCCGAAGGTTCCCAAGCCCTCGGCAGTTCCAACTCAAGATACTCATTGCGGTCGGCGGGGCTGTTGTATAGCCACCGCCATTCCTGATCCACTTTTATTATCTATTTTCACCCCTACCATTTGACTGACCCTTTTTTCCTTCTGTCAGCCTACCCTTTTAATAAATTATCCTCCTCCCTCCACGAAATCACTCACCTTTCTTTTTCCTTGTGCTTCAGCACTAAAGCTCGATATCTGCACCGCTAGCCCCTCCTTCGTTTTTCAGGTCCACGTGGTATCACTAGCTAGTCTTTGATCATTACTATCCCCAAAGCTTTTGCCCTGCATTTTTTTAGCCACGTCTGCCATCGTTAGATGGTTGCCACTACCTTCCTATCCAAATCCCGTAACCTAGCTTCCACTCCCTAACGCCACGTCTTTGCCTTTCATGCTGGGATTAAAGCCATACACCCCCATGTACTGATGCCCCCCCACTCCATTCACATTAACTCTTTCCTTCTCCTTTTGGGAAACATTTGACATACCAGCTGTCTCCTTTTCGCCCATATTTGCGGTGGAATTGTCGGATGGCTGATTGAGACCTTGATCCGCAAATCCAGCCATATTCCTGCCAGAATCCCCCCCATCTGCTGTATATGTAAACTCTCCTTGATTCTCGGCATAATGATCTCTTCCATTATTTCCGCCAGTTGTCTTAATAACGCATGATTTTCCAGGAGAAAGAAAGTAATGACTCCAAGATTCACTTACCATAGGTGATCCCTCCTTGCTCCCCACCGTGCCTGAATCTTCTCCGTCTTCCTCCTGTCCACCTCCTGTTGATCGTTGCCGCTATGGGGTGCGCCACCGACCATGATCGGTCCTGCCATACTCTCCACCATTGTCTTGCCTGAATGGTTCACGTCAGTCAGGATTATGGCCGAGTCTACCTCCAAAAAACCGTTTAGGAGATGGTGCTCTCATCCAAGGTCCAAATTCAACGGGTGCATTTTGTTTTCATGATCCATTTCGTTCCGAACAGCCAGTCACTCCATGTTTAATCACCGCACATTTGAAGCAAAACTTCGGTAGTCTCTCATATTGAAACCCGATCAATGTAGATGCCCCATTTATTTTTACCACCCGCCCTCTCAATAGTGGTTTATGCAGGTCAAGGGTGACCTTAACCCGCAAAAACTATCCCCATCCCATACCCCCATCATCCACATCCACCTCTTCGACGTGCCCAAGTGACGAACCAATGTATTGGCCAATGGCCAAGCTCATGCTGGCCAGAAGGAGATTGAGCATTCTGACCCAAAAGGATGCTTTATCAAAGGAGTATTTTGTTGGGGCCGTTAATCCATCATAATCCTCTACGGCGAACAAGCTTCCCTCGAAGACCCACAGTCTCCCCTTCAGTACTCGTTTTTTGTCTCTGTCGGACACAAATCTACCAGAAAAAGGTTATCCCCCAACACCTTAAAGGCAGGTGTCTTTGATGGCTTCCATCCCCGCATGATCGTGGCTCGAATAATCTCTTTGCTCACCAAGTGATCAACAATCAGCTTTCCAACCACACAAGTCTTCCCCCTATTTGCTCCTACCTCCCATGACTGTTTTTCGATCTCCAACTCTATTCCTTTGACTTTAGAAAGTGAAAGGCTTGCCCACATTCGACTCAGATCATCTGCCATCTGCGCTTCGTGATTCATCGTTCGTAATACTTCCAAGACGTAAAACTGGCTTGGAAAACGGTTCCTTCTGCCCTAGGGTCCACAAGCACCTAGAGAGAAAACGTATATTTCATTTAGGCAAGTTACCACAATTTCAAATCTTGATCCAATGAAGATTACTAGATTTTCCTTATAAGCAATTTTGCAAGCTCTGGAGTCTTCATGTATTGGATCGCTGTTAATGGAAGCATTAATAGGCTAGCTAGCTGCCTTATACGATGAGCCAAATTAATTCGAAATCTCTTTCAATTATTGGCTCAACATGTTCATATTCGTACAAGGGAATTAGTTATTCATTGTTGAACTGAGACTCTGGTGCCCATTATTTTGGTTGCAAGAAAAGGCATAGATAGCCGTCACTTCACTAGATTGCCATGAGTGCTAGGCTTGATTCTCCTAATTTATTGCGAATCCGAGCCCAAATTGACCAAGGCCCCAACTAGCAGTATCATTAAAAATTTAACGGAAGGTAAACAAAAAATTCTATTTGATAATGGTTATAATCTTAGAGAGTAAATCACTAGATTGTCATGAGTGCCGGGCTTGATTCTCTTGATTTATAATGAACTCGGGCCCAAATTGAAAAGGCCTCCCAACTAGTAGTGGAAGATAAACAAAAAGTTCTATTTGATAACAGTTCTAAGCATTGGAAGGGAGAGGGGATGGCATGTGGGGTGGCCGGCCAGCCACACCCAATCCTGTGGGGTGGCCAGTGAGCCACCCCCAGGCCTGTGCGGCAGCCACCCCATGGGGGGTGTTTTTATTTTTTATTTTATTAATTTTTTAATTAATGTCAATTTGTTTCCAGGCCTGTTCAGTGGCCACCCAGCCACCCCATGGGGGGACTTTTTTATTTTTATTTTTATTAATTTTTTAATTAATGTCAATTTGTTTTCTAATTAATTTTTTAAGTTTTTTTTTTTGAAAAAAAAAAAAAAATTCAAGAAAACGACGTCGTTTTGGGTGGCCAGCGAGACACCCCCAGGCTTGTGGGGTGGCTGGGCAGCCACCCCATGGGGGCGTTTTTATTTTTATTTTTATTAATTTTTTAATTAATGTCAATTTGTTTTCTAATTAATTTTTTAAGTTTTTTTTTTTTTTTTTTTTAAGCAAAACGACGTCGTTTTGGGTGGTTGTGAAACCACCCACACTTAGGTTGGCTGGGGTTTATTTTATTTTATTAATTTTTTAATTAATGTCAAATTGTTTTCTAATTAATTTTTTAATTTTTTAATTTTTTAATTTTTTTTTTTTTTTTTTTTCAAGCAAAATGACATTGTTTTGAGTGGCCGGCGAGCCACCCCTAGGCTTGGGCATGGCCAGCGAGCCACCCCCATGGCCTATGGGCGTGGCTAGGCATGGGAGTGGCTCGCCGGCCATTCGCATGGCCTATGGTGTGGTCGGCAAGACACCCTCAGGCCTATGGTGTAACGACAAAGGAAAAAACGCTAGCTACATCTGTGCTATCACCCAAAAATGAGTCAATTTGGAACTTCCCTAGAATTCATTATAAAACCCAGTTTCACCTAGTAACTAAGCAATGTGGGACTTAGCACCCATGACTATCTTTATATACCACCCACTCTATATGAGCTTCTTTTCATTTTCCCAAAATGGGACCGAGGTGTTACAAACTCCCCCTCTTAAATTACTGATGTCCTCGTCAGGGCCACGTCATGCAGTGCTCCAGTACCACATGACCTGACGTTACTAGGTGGCTTTGATACCAAAATTGTAACATCCTCAGCCCGTTAGGGTTAGGTTTGTTAATAATTTTTCTTACTCGCAAAGATCCATAAGGTTTATCAACTAAACAATACTAGTATAACAATGAATGTATGAAAGTCTAGAATATCATGTCCAGAAATAATAACTAAACTAAAATATTCTTGTTTAACATAAATATGTCTCATAACGAGATAGAGATCCTTATTAAAATAAATTTGATAATCTCTGAAAGAAAACTGTGCCAACGCACTTATTAACTTGACTAATATGAAATCATAAGAATTCCTAAATACGCTTGCCCCCATTCCGGCCTCCTAGTGCAACCTGATCACCACCTGAAACAAGAAATAAAACTGATGAGCCCAAAAGGGGCCCAGTAAGTGAATTTACTATCCCTTCCAGAAAAATTATCATGTCATGCTATTTATGCAATTTTGTTTATATTATGGAATTATGCTGCATGAATGACAAGTTTGAGAAAAAGAAACATTGTGAAAATATTGATGTTCATAAAGAGAATTTTGAGAAAATGATAATAAACTCTCCTGCATGTTGCCATAAGATGTACCTAAAGAAGTACAAGAAATGAGAAAAGAGTGTTATTAAATGAGGGCACATGCAGGGAGGTCACCCCACATCAATGACACACAATATCCAAATCAGATTTCTCAGGAAATCACCCATCTTGGTACTACTCCAGCAGAAGCACGCTTAACTACAAAGTTTTGATGGGATCATGACCATCACGGCTTTAAAACACGTTATTTGGGATCAGAGATACACAACAGCAGCGTAGTAAAGCCCTTTCCATAACAATATTGTCCTCTTTGGCGCCTACTAGGAGTCGATCCCACGACCTCCTTACATCCCTTAAGGCTTTGTTCCTCCCTAGCCACCACTAGGCTAGGAGAACGCGTTGTTGTCATTAAGGGTGTAATATACATTTAAGCACATCCTCATCTCCATACTCAGGCTATGTGGGACGTCACAATCACCCCCTCTTAGGACCCAGTGTCCCCGCTGGCGACCCTCATGAGATTAGCCCATTCTTGGCGTCTGTCCTAGCGAGTGCCCGCTAGCGACTTTCATGGGCTTTTGCACGCTCCCCAGATCTCAGGCTGGGCAATGGCTTTGATACCATTTGTAACGACCTAGGAAAAAGCGCTAGCCACATCTGCGCTATCACCCCAAAAGAACTAGTCAATTTGGAGCTTCTCTATAATTCATTAAAAAGCCCAATTTTACCTAGTAACTAGGCAATATGGGACTTAGCACCCATGACTATCTTTATAAGCCACCCACTCTATGTGAGCTTCTTCTCATCTTCCCAATATGAGACTAGGGTATTATAATATCATATCACTTGGAGCAGGGATGTTACATATGATATCAGAGCCATAGCCCAGCCTGAGATGGGGGAAGCGTGCACAAGCCCCATAAGGTTCACCAGGGAGGACACTGAGTCCTAAGAGGAGGTGATTGTGACGTCCCACATTGCCTCGGCATGGAAAAAATGATGTGTTTATATGAAATATACTCTCTCTAAATGGTATGAGGCATTTTGGGGGTAAACCCAATAATAAAATTGTGCGGGCTTGGCCCAAAGCGGACAATATCATACTACTTGGAGCAAGGATGTTACAAATATTGTCCGCTTTGGGCCAAGCACGCACGGTTTTATTATTAGGTTTACCCCCAAAAGGCCTCATACCATTTAGAGATAGTATATTTCATATAAACACATCATCTTTTCCATGCCCAGACAATATGGGACGTCACATATGGGGTGGCCTTTTTTATTTATTTTTTAATTAATGT
This sequence comes from Corylus avellana, assembly GCF_901000735.1. Lineage (NCBI taxonomy): Eukaryota > Viridiplantae > Streptophyta > Magnoliopsida > Fagales > Betulaceae > Corylus > Corylus avellana. The sequence goes on from NC_081543.1 coordinate 6,824,718, forward strand.
CAATTTGTTTTCTAATTAATTTTTTAATTTTTTTTCAAGCAAAATGACGTCATTTTGGAGGCCTTTTTAAATTGATTTTTTCCCACAAGGGCATTTTAGTAACTTAACTTGAAAAAACGACGTCGTATTTCATTTTCTATCCAATTTGACAATGCTAACTAACAGAGTGGCCAATTTGAAATTTTTTGGAACTTCATGGGGTTACTTTATTACATTTTGAACAATAGAGGGCCAAATTGCAACTGACCGGTAGTTTGGGGGGCCATTTTATATTTTTCCCAACAATTTATATGGCAATGTAGATGATTGGGTTGGTGATTATTTAGGATGATGGATCTAATTCTCAACAACCGGAATCTGGATCATAATTAAGCCCCAAAATCCATCCATTGTTTTTATTCTTTTTAATAAAAGGGTTAAATACTTCAGACCCCCTGGGGTTTTATAGCTTTATTTTTTTTTCACTGGGGTTTCATTTTTATCACATGAGGTCTTTGTGGTTTTGATAATAGACCAAGTTAGTCTTCCGTTAGTTGACCGTTAGTTAACTTAACGGAATTCCACGTAAACCAATCAAATGTTGACATGTGGCACATACTTAATTTTTTTAAATTAAAAAAAAAAAGTATTTTCTAAAAAATAAAAAAGAAAAAAGATTGGGGGTGGCCGAGCCACCCCCCTTGGCCATGGCCACCCCCATCTGGCCGGATGGGGGTGGCTCCCTGGGCACCAAGGGGGTGGATCGGCCACCCCCTTGGAGCCCAAAGGGGTGGCTCGAATGGTCAAGAGCCACCCCCAATCTTTTTTCTTTTTTTTTTTTAGAAAATACTCTTTTTTTTTAATTTTTTTTTAAAAAAAATTTAAGTATGTGCCACCTGTCAGCATTTGATTGGTTCACGTAGAATTCTGTTAAATCAACTAACGGAGGACTAACTTGGTCTATTATCAAAACCACAGGGACCTCCTGTGATAAAAATGAAACCCCAAAAGAAAAAAAAAAATAAAGTTGTAAAACCCCATGGACTAATTTAGTATTTAACACTTAATAAAATAATGAATGTAAATGATCCATTTCAGTTAATTGATAAAGGGTATAATTGTAATACAATATTGTTCTTCAACACATTAAAAAAAAAAGCTCACTTTCCATGTGAAACAGAGAAGAACACCCCTCACTTCCACAACTCTCTCTCTTTTGAGTCTTTCCTTCTATCTTCCTCCATTTTCTGTGCAGATCTTGGGCAAGGCCTGAGCTTTAACACCACATTCAATAACTTCATCATCACCAAGATATGGGTTTTCTCTCCTCCTTAGCCTCTGGATCCATTACAATGCGCAGCAGCTTTGCTGTTATGCTTGTGCTGTTGGCTTTTTGCTCCACTTTTACTTCTACAGGTAAGTGCCCCCCAAGATGCTTGCTTTCTTGTCCATGTTCACGAATTTAGTGTCTTGAAGCTGTAATTCTCTTTTTTTTATGGGCATTGGTTAGCTACCAGAGATCTGTCCCATTTTTCCTGGATTTTGGCTATTTACTATAATTGATTGACTGGTAGAGAAAACTTGGGATTTGAAAAGGTCTTCGTTTTGTTCATAGAATTTGGGGAGAAGTGAAGAAATGAGTGTTTAATTTTATTGTTGCTTCCTGGGCTTGTAAAGTTTGATTGGACTAAATCATGGGTATTATCTGTGGTGAATATTTCGACATTCTTATTTTAACTCTTTTTTCAACGATTTAACAGAAGTTAAATCCTGAGTTTATGGAGTTGAAATCTATTTCACCCTAAGAAAAACAGAGTTCTCGTGTTTGATCACTTAATTGGACTAGGGAATGATTGGTCTTTAATATCTTGAGGATAAACAAGATACGGAAGTCAATTTCTGTTTTAATGCTCTGTTGCCATATTATAAATAGCAAAAACAGAAAACCACAATGATCCACGTGGATTGAAGCTATAAATTTGTGCTGAAAGGAAATTGAGTTGGTATAAAGTATGAAATTTTCTATGTAGAGACTCTTTAAGAATTCAAGTTTTCAGCTTTGTTTCCTTGATGTTTCTGCAGAAGCCTATCATCCAACTGGAAATATCACAATTAAATGGGATGTAATGAGCTGGACGCCAGATGGCTATGTTGTAAGTTTTATGCACTGTATAATATTTATTTATTTATTTGTTTGTTATTAGCTATATTCAAGCTATTGCTTCAAGAGATCATATCGATTTCCTTGAAATTTTTTCCCAATAATATTAAGAAATTTATTTTCCTTCTTGAATAATGAAGTATAATACTGGTTTGTTAGAGTTTGGCCTAGCGGAAGCACAGTACATAAACAATTAATTAAAAATTTCCTGACTATGCAGTAAATTTTATTGTGATTTGTCCAACTCAAGTCTACATTTATAGGGAATGCCAACCAAAATCCTTGTAAACACCATAAACCCAATACATCCAACGATTTTCACACTCAAAAGAATTACCACACTATTCCTCTTTGTAGGAAGACCTTAAACACTCAATGGTGTTCTCATACTCAAAAGAAATACTGCAAAAGTCCCCTTTATGGGAGAACCACTATGAGCCAAAGCTTCCACTTGAGCTGGAACCACCAAATCCCTACCAATTCTTATATATAAAGCTCCAATTACAATTCATTACTCTTTTTTTGTTTTCTCAATGTGGGAGCGTAACTTTTTTCTAACCTCTCTACTTTTCGATTTGGAATTCACTAGAATTTGAGACAATTTACAACAATATGTTTCACTTTTTGGGTTGTGCAGGCTGTTGTTACTATGTTTAACTTCCAACAATATCGCCATATTCAAGCGCCAGGTTGGACATTGGGGTGGACATGGGCTAAGAAAGAAGTCATTTGGATCATGGTCGGTGCACAAACAACATATCAAGGGGATTGTTCGAGATTTAAAGGGAACATTCCACATTCCTGTAGGAAGGATCCAACGGTTGTGGATTTATTGCCCGGAACTCCATACAACCTGCAGATTGCTAATTGCTGCAAAGGGGGAGTACTGAACCCATGGGAAGCAAGCTCATTCCAGGTCAGTGTGGGTGATGCAGGAACAACTAACAAAACTGTCAGATTACCTAAAAACTTCACCCTAAGAGCACCAGGGCATGGATATACTTGTGGGCCGGCAAAGATTGTGCGACCAAGTAAATTTGTGACAGCAGATAAAAGGAGAGTCACTCAAGCTTTGAGTAAGTTACTTGCTAAAGGCTTATAACTGCATGCATCTCTTGCTGGATTGGTTTAACATATAATTGCAATCAAATATCTCTTTTTTAATTTTTTATGGTTTTAACAATTTTGGCTATGGCAAAAATATTGAACAATATTTACCTTACCTTGCCCTGTATCTCTTGTGGCAGTGACCTGGAATATTACTTGCACATATTCACATATCCTTGCTCAGAAGCGTAAATTATCACATGTCCAAGACTGGACCCGAGCGTTCTAGGTAAATAATCACCTATGGAAACACCAAAATGCTTTGTCATCCAATATGAATATTTATGTATAAACTGTCCATTTTGATACTTATGACCTTTATAAAATTATGTTGTGAATCTAATGCCTTGTAAATGATGTTCCAAAATTCCATTTATATTCGCTGCTTATTTATAAAATAATTTATGTTCTTAATTGAAATCTTTTGTATTGTGATGTATCGTACTATGTACATATGGTGGTTACTCAAGTACTTCCAGTAATGAATCGGGAGAGTTCTAGCTCCAACAAAGAAAGATATCATCATACTAGGCCCTATGGCTTAAAGATGATAGATTATGATGCCTTGGATCCATTGGCCAAAGTGACCAGTTCGGCCATGTATGAATGGCGGTCACAACCTGGGTCATCACTCGTAGTATGTATCACTCGAGGTCAGACACGATCAGGCCACTAGCGATGGCTAGCTACGTACCTTGCGGGGCATTGGATTTGTACCAAAAGTCCTACAGGACGCCCAAACCTTTCGTAAGAGGGTTATATGTACATATAGGACATGTGGGAATAGTTATGGATTGTAAATGATTATGACTAATATATTGCACTCTTTATGAGCATGATTTTTCTACATTAAAATATTTTGTGTATTGTACCTAAAATTATGCCTTAAATACTTACAAAATATACTACTTATCTCTAATAGCGTAATAACAGAAACAACACTCATCAAGTTTATCCAAAACTCATGATATTTCTAAGAGCCCATGTTATTTATTATTTCAAATTAAAACAGGCTCACTGCATGGGCTAAGTTCCGTTAATGATTTATTTATTAAGTCATGGTCTTACACTTTTCCACTTGTAAAACATCTTTGTTTTACAGTTAAGCAGGGTTGTCTCAAGAGAGCAAATTAGAATTGTTTGCAATATTGGAGATGCTAAGCAAATGGCTTGTAAAGGCAAATTTATGTATATCATTTTTGTATAGATGTATTTGAGATGGTATTGTATACTTGTCACTGTTTGTACTAGGAAATGACACTAAGGAAATTAGTCTTTCAGCTCAAATCAATGTTTTCACTTTATGCTATAATTTACTCTGATATGTGCTGGTTTAGGTAATTCTTTCAGTTAATTAATTTTGTTGCACTACTAGTAACATTCTATGTCAATTACCTTAGTCAATTAATTTTGGGGGAGTTTCAGAAAGATGCTAAGTGAGTGCTCAAATTGTGCCCATTAGTAAACACCCACATTTCTACTGGAGAATTAATTATTCATTGTTGAACCGAGAAAAAGTTGATCATGTTCTGCAAACACTAGGTCATCCCTTCTCCCTTAATCACTCTTTACTTTCCTCATTTCCTATTTGTTTGTTTTATATTACCATCTTGGATATGGTTTGATAAAATGCATGAAGTATTTCTCTCATTACTGATGCAGCATAGCACCCATGAACACCTACTGACGCATTATAGCATTGTTGGATACTTTATCGTCACACCATCTGGCATATGTGTAGTGACCAAAATAATTAATTAGGCTAAGATAGCTTGGCTAGAAAATTAATTGGACTCTTGGGTCACTAGGATTAGCTGGAGGGTATTCTAGGAAGTTTTGGGTTTCTGACCGACCGCTCGTGTAGGGGACCAGCCTGAACGTTTGTTGACTTTTGGTTGACCACTGGATATTGCCCAAGCGTACGACTGCAGCTCTAAAACTATTGGGTAAACAGTACTCAAACGTTCAACACAATAGTACCGAACGCTCGTTGCACTACACGCCAACTCCTGCAGAGTCTACGGCTTTTCCTACCCTATAAATACCCCCTCCCAACGCCTTTCACCAACCTATTCTGCCCTCTAAGCCCTAGAGAAACTCTGTTTGAGTGTTGTGTGAGATTTTGAGAGATTTCTTTGGTGTTCTTGAAGAAGGAGGAGGATCTCTTTGAGGATTCTTGTTGTGTGGAGGTAATCGTCTCTCTCTAGTGTTTTTCATAACTTGTTATGCTAGCCTTGTATTTTACAATAGCTTAGTTGTTAGAAATTTGGATGGATAGGTCTTAATCTTGTTTTAACATTTCCTTATCATTTAGCGTATTTCTTGTTACATGGTGACGCTATTTTGGGTTAGGATGGATTAGAGATCTTTTTGTAACCTTAGAACCAGTTTAGGACTGCTTAGGAGATCATTGGGCCATGTGGAGTTCTACTTGAAACTCTCTGGCAGAACGCTTGGCCTCAAGCCTGAACGTTCTCCCAGAAGCATTTTGAATGAATGCCATTTTGCCCAATCATTCAAAAGCCTCTGTTTTCAAAGTTCTAGGTTCGTTTTAGCTTGGACTTAGGACTAATACTAGGTTTTTTCATAGATTTGGAGAACTTGAAACCACCGGAGGGATTTTTTGAGAATTTATACGACCTGGGTGAGTACAAACTTACATAGATACTTGTTATTTCTCCCGCATTGCACAACTATTTTTGTGTATCAAATGTGTATTTTTAAAATTCTTATGAAATACATTTTGCTATGTTATGAACTATACATTTTGTGAAAATGTGCTACTTAACAAGATAACGAATATGATGAGGTTGTAAGAGTATGCATGTAAAATACGGACAGGACTAATTGCATCGTATGACATGGTACACCGGTACGTGTGGGATAACGGCCATGGGCTTACTATACATGTTAACTCTATGGTCAAATGTGGTGTGGATGTGATATATACTCCTTAAATCCAATGGTTATTTCGTGACTAGAGCAGCCTTAATTGGCGGGTCATTATAGGACGTACATCATTAGTAGTGCGGGCCACTCGAGGTCGGACTCGATTGAGCTGCTAGTGTTATGGACGGTAGCGTACAATGGTCGGGGTGCCGATATTGTATTACAGGTCTCCCAGGACAACGCCAACCCTGTTGAGAATGGTAATATTTTAGGTAGACTATACAGTTGAACTATCATTGATTTACATGATTATAACATGTATTGTATTTATACTGCATTCATTAATAGTTGTCATACCAAACTCCTACATAATTTGTCAAATGGAGTTCATTATTAAATTATATAAGTACCATGTGCATTTTTACTCACTAAGTCTTTAGACTTATCCTTGTATTTTTCTCCTCCATTATGTATAAATTGCGCGGTTTAGCTAGTCTAGCAGAAGATGAATTCGGGCAGCCAGTTGGTGGTGGCAAAGGATCTGATACAGGTCATCTTTGAGGACTTAGACCCAGTATGGCTCAAGTCCATGTGGGACGACGAAGGATCGATCCGCGTAGAAATGATAGAGATTGTTATCATGTTAGCTTTACTTAGGCTTATGCGCTAATGTTATTCCGAAACAATTACTTATAGTCTGTAATATTTGATGATTGGTCTTTGACTAGTACATTTGATGGTCTATCTATGTTATGATGCTTTATTATTACTTTGGTTATTGTGATTGTGATTTTTAGTTATTGCTATCTTTATCTTATGGTTAAAAGTCTTCCGTTGTAGTCTCTCTTATACTGGCAGAGCCCGGATTTTGATTAAGGGGTTCAAGATTTTTTTTTTAAAAAAAATTATTATGAATGAAAAGTTTAATAATTGAACAAAATTTAATAATTGTTTAAAATATTTAAATGTAACTTACAATTTATTTTTATCAAGCCTATAGTTAATTGATTCAATTGTTTTTGGATTTGGTCTCTAGCACTAGGATGGTAATGATAAGTTTTTTTTATGCAATGATATATTTGTTAAATATATCTTGACATGAGCTCATTTAGAATTTGATTGAAGCTCAATGAAATTATTGTTGTTCTTTGTAGTCTTAAGTCACTACAATTATATATTTCATACAATTAAAAATTGTAAATATTTCTAAACAATTAATTTAATTTAGCAATCTAAATATTAAATCATAATCGATATAAAAGTTGAATTACGTACTTGATTTTGTTTTTTTTAAAGAGAAATTATCAAAAAAAAAAAAAAATTGATATGAATTGTTGAACAGCTTGAAGAAATAAAATAGCATAATGAAAGAACGACTTCAGAGTTTCGTAGAAATCCATGTCGTAATTTACAATTTCTATTTTTACTGTCAATGTCAAAGCTTTTCTTCCAGATTGAAACCTCAGGCTTTTGGTTTTAAAGTAATGTTTGTTTTTCAGCAATTAACGTTGCCTTAAGTTTGGTTTGGACTAGAAAACCTTTTGGAATTTGGTTTCTCAACCAAATCTACCGCCGTTTAAAAGAAAGAAATATAGTGAGTCTTTTTCTCTTTTTTTTTTTTTTTTTTTTTTTTTTTTTTAACCCCCACGTAAAAAGTAAAAAAGGTGGGATTATAAAGAGTCAAACAAACAGTGCAGTTTTTGTTTCCAATAGGTCGTTTAATTGGTTGAGACCACATCTAATAAAGCAAAGGTCACTAGTTTGAATCTCCTTCCCCCTCTTGTGCGAATATATAAAATAAAAAAATAAAAATAAAAACAACTGTACAGTTTCAAAATAAAAAATAAAAAAGAGTTAGCCAACGTGCGTGTGGTATAAAAAAGGTCAAACAATAAAACTTAATGAAATGGTGTGTTTAATAAAAGGGTATTTGCGTCAATCGCAATCATCTTCTTTCTTTCCCTATGATCTAAACCTAAAGCTTAAAGGTAGAAACTATGACAGAAAAAATTCAAAACATTCTAGCCTCTTGAGTTGTTTGCCTTTAGATGTGTGATAAGTGGGTGTCAATTGCTCTTTATGCGTGGTTGAGCGTGGGCAACCAGGACATCTGGAGGATTTTTTACCTAGGTAAGGAAAATTTTTGGGCATTTGACCAGTCTCGACCTCCCTCCTTCCGCCCTTGCTCTCTTAAGAGAGGTTATAATCTTTAAGTCTTGTTCTATAAGGGACAAGGCTGAAAAGCGAACCATAAAGTCAATTACTAGTTAATTGACTTTCACATGACGTTACAATATGTCATTGTCAGTAAAAACTATTCCTATTAATCACTTTCCCATTATTTTGGTTGCAAGAAAAGGCCTTGGTAGCCGTCACTTCACTAGGTTGCCATGAGTGCTGGGCTTGATTCTCCTTATTTATTGCGAACCTGGGCCCAAATTGACAAAGGCCCCCAACTAGTAGTGCTGTTAAAAATTGAATGGAAGGTAAGCAAAAAGTTCTATTTAATAATGATTATAATCTTAGAGAGTAAATCACTAGATTGCCATGAGTCCTGGGCTTGATTCTTCAGATTTATTACGAACTCGGGCCCAAATTGAAAAGGGCCCCCAACTAGCCTTGCTGTTACAAATTTATCGGAAGATAAACAAAAAGTTTTATTTGATAACGCCATAACGGTTCTAACCTTACAGAGTAAATTGATAAAATTTAAACCATATGCAGAGATTTAATAAAAACTTATACTTTAGGGACCTCTAAAGCATTTTCTTTTTCTTTTTTTTTTAGTTTTTCTTTTTTTTAAAAAAAAAATAAATAACATTTCAAGCTCTAGAATAGGAAAGCATAAAAATAGAGATTCTGTTAAGTCTAATTGGAGGAATATTTATATTAGAATTTAAGCAGTAGAGAATGAAGGGATATAATGTTTTCCCTAAATAGTAGGATGCTATCTCTAAGTAAATAGTATGTTTGTAGAACTCTTAATTGTAAGGCTATAAAGCTTGTTGCTTAATAATAGTTCTACAAAGGTACTATGACTTAGAGATTGCACTATACTACTTGGGGATAACATGCTATTTCTGGTCAGGTTATAAAGTCCATCTGTTGTTAGGGCTTTGTTTTTTTGAAAATAAATGATAGTTTTAAAGGACTTAAGTATATTTTATTTTTTTTTCAAAAAAATAAAAAATTAAAGCCGATGGTAATAAAGTTGATTTTGAGATAAAGATCAACAGTTGATCACATATAAGTTGAATGCACAATAGATAAAGCAAATAAATGAGTCAAAGTCCCAAGAGGTAGCTTAATCGGTTGGGACCACGCTTAATGAAGCGAATATTACTAGTTCGAATCCCCCTCCTCTTTTTGCGCGAACATGTCAAAAAAAAAAAAAAAAAAGCAAATAAATGAGCCAAAATTGGAATAATATATCAATAGAAATATGTAAGTGATAAGGTCATGATCATGCATTAAAAATGATAATTAATTTATTGGAGGAACACTCGTGTGCTTGAGCAATTTGCAGATTGGAAGGTATTTAAATGTTTTAAGAGTAGTTAAGTTGTTGCAATCAGATGTTGTATTTTTGACAATAATTTGAATGCCCAGCTTGCATGATCATATTCCAAGAATACAGCTGTAACCAAATAGTTGATACGTCACATTGATTAATTATTATAAGCTCACCACAAATAAGCCAAACTTGGCTGTATTTATTTATGTTACTAATAAACATACTAGTACAATAGAAATACAATTTAGTACAATAATAATACATGTACAATATTTATAAGAACCCTCCTCAAACTCAAGGTGAATTGTGAGAGATCAATTTGAATTGGATATTAGATCGCGAAAATGCTCTACGAAATGTGACTTTGTAAAAAGGTTCGCGAGCTGATTCCTTTTTAAAGAAAAAAACCACATGGTAGCATGTGCTTTCCTTGATTCCTTCCATGCAAGATATTGGCTGCTGTTAGAACTGGGTCATGCTACAAACCAAATTATTCCTTTTTTTTATTTATTATTATTTTTTTATTCAATAATGGAAAAAGGGTTGTAGTGGAACAAACAAATAAAGCGAGGTGAATTCCCTAACAACAAGACCCAAACGGAAAAAACAATATGGAGAAAAACATAAATACAAATAGTAACAGTAAGCAATGGTTCCAAAAAGATTTTGGGCCTCTCCAAGGATTGCATGAAGTGAAATATAGGTGCAAAAGAACTCTGTTAAGAGTCTCGAGCAGTGTGTTCCAAATATATCAAATCTTTATTGCCATTATAAGCTCAAGCTAATTACTTAGAAAAAAAGAAAATTGCAATTCTAATGGCTTCGCAAAATATTTAGATTCTACTTGTTTCGGCATAAAATAATTTTTTATTTTTTTTATTTTTTTGTATTTTTCAGTGTTTGGTGCGACTGAAAATAATAGTCAACGAAAAATATTTTCGGTTTAACCGAAAATTCTTCTTTAATTTTTGTAAAATGATTTCTATTTTTGAAAATTGTAAACTATTTTTCAAGTTTGAGCTTCTTATTTTAAAATCGACAAATTCAGCCATGACGTTGCTAGGACCCCATTAGAATACGGTTGGGACCCCGTCAGAACACAGTCGGGACCCAAATAGACGGGACACCGCCAGGACTCGCCGAAACCGATCGGGACCCGAACAAGACCCGTCAGGACACCATTGGCACCCGAAAAAAGTTTTCAAGGAAATAATTTTCAAGAAAATATTTTTTGGCAAAAAATATTTTTCGTCAAAACAAATAAAACCTTAATTATACAAAATCTAAACAAACTGAGCCTTAATTATTAAAAAAAAAAAATTATATTATAAATAATGTAAGAAGTTAGGGGGTCAGGACTTTTTCAAAGCCACTTAATTTAAACCACCTTTCATTGGGTTTAGAAGACAAATACAAGGATTTGACAAAATTTGTTTAATTATGAACGACTCATATGATTGTCGGCAGGAATAGGATTAGTCCCATACACAAAAACATGGTTAATAAAAAACAAAATAAAAATGGTAGCAAATTTGGTGGGAAAGAGGGGCCAAATACTTGGTCAATAAAATATAAATAATTCCAAAAATCCCCATTTCACAAGTTCTCCACCGACACAGATGGAATAAGAGAAGGGATGCCTTGTGGTCCACGGCCTTTGCTGTCTACTGTCTTCTTCATAGGGCCATTTTTTTCCATGGTATTTTATTTATTATTTTATTACCAACATGGCACATATATTCTTCCCTTTCCCAAATTATCCCTACCCATCTCCATATATTTGCAAATAACTTTATGAATCTTGATGAAGTAAAACTACACCATCCTTAAAACATATTTTAACAAACAATTGTATGCTCTTTGTAAATTTTTTGTTTTTCTACTTTCTGTATGAAGAATAATGATATACTTCATAAACATTTATCATATAAATATGCTGATATAACGTGCTTTAAATGACTTATAATGTCAATTATTTTTTTTTAAAAATAAAATATAAATTACTTAAAACACGCCATATCAATTAATGTAACATGAATATGATAAATAGCTTTGGGCTATGTTATGTACGTGCCTTAGATTTAATCTGCTTTTAAAAGCTGAAACAGATATGTCCATAAAAAAGTAGTGCATGGATTAGCAAAGACTACTGTCATAAATAGTTTTTGATTATGAGATTTTACTAATTGTATCTATGACGTTATATTAACATAGTTTTGGGTTATATTATGTAAGAACGTTATGTTCTAGTTATGTTCTAAATCTTATTTTGAATAAAATACAAAAGATTATATATATATATATATATATTAGGTGCTAAAAATAGCATTAATAATTTTATATGGCGATGTAGATGATTGGGTTGGTGATTATTTAGGATGATCGATCTAATTCTCAACAACTGGAAGCTGGATCATAATTAAGCCCAAAAATCCATCCATTGTTTTTATTCTTTTTAATAAAATAATGAATTTAAAAATGATCGATTTCAGTTAACTGATAAAGGGTATAATTGTAATACAACATTGTGCTTCAACACATTAACTGGATGTGTCGCCAAAACAGTGATTACTACAGAGGACTTTACTAAGTCCACTTTAACTTAAAAAAGCTCACTTCCCATCTGGAACAGAGAAGAACACCCCTCACTTCCACAAACTCTCTCTCTCTTAGTCAATTTGCTGTGCAGATCTTGGGCAAGGCCTGAGCTTTAACATCACATTCAATAACTTCATCATCACCAAGATATGGGTTTTCTCTCCTCCTCAGCCTCTGGATCCATTACAATGCGCAGCAGCTTTGCTGTTCTGCTTGTGCTGTTGGCTTTTTGCTCCACTTTTACTTCTACAGGTAAGTGCCCCCCAAGATGCTTGCTTTCTTGTCCATGTTCACGAATTTAGTGTCTTGAAGCTGTAATTCTTGTTTTCTGTTTCTGGGTATTGGTTAGCTACCGGAGATCTGTCCCATTTTTCCTGGAATTTTGGCTATTTAGTATAATTGATTGACTGGTAGAGAAAACTTGTGGTGGTGGTGGGATTTGAAAGGTCTTCTTTTTGTTCATAGAATTTGGGGAGAAGTAAGAAATGAGTGTTTAATTTTATTGTTGCTTCCTGGGCTTGTAAAGTTTGATTGGACTAAATCATGGGTATTATCTGTGGTGAATAACTCTTTTTTCATCGATTTAACAGAAGTTAAATCCTGAGTTTATGGAGTTGAAGTCTATTTCACCCTAAGAAAAACAGAGTTCTTATGTGTTTGATCAGTTAATTGGACTAGGGAATGCATTGGTCTTTAATATCTGGAGGATAAACAAGATACGGAAGTCAGTTTTTGTTTTAATGCTCTGTTGCCATATTATAAATAGCAAAAACAGAAAACCACAATGATCCACATGGGTTGAAGCTATAAATTTTTGCTGAAAGGAAATTGAGTTGGTATAAAGTATGAAATTTTCTATGTAGAGACTCTTTAAGAATTCAAGTTTTCAGCTTTGTTTCCTTGATGTTTCTGCAGAAGCCTATGATGCACTTGATCCAACTGGAAATATCACAATTAAATGGGATGTAATGAGCTGGACGCCAGATGGATATGTTGTAAGTTTTATGCACTGTATAATATTTATTTATTTATTTATTTTGTTATTAGCTATATGCAAGCTATTGCTTCAAGAGATCATATCCATTTCCTTGAAATTTTTTCCCAATAACATTAAGAAATTTATTTTCCTTCTTGAATAATGAAGTATAATACTGGTTTGTTAGAGTTTGGCCTAGCGGAAGCACAGTACATAAACAATTAATTAAAAATTTCCTGACTAGGCAGTAAATTTTATTGTGATTTGTCCAACTCAAGTCTACATTTATAGGGAATGCCAACCAAAATCCTTGTAAACACCATAAACCCAATACATCCAATGATTTCACACTCAAAAGAATTACCACACTATTCCTCTTTGTAGGAAGACCTTAAACACTCAATGGTGTTCTCATACTCAAAAGAAATACAGCAAAAGTCCCCTTTATGAGAGAACCACTATGAGCCAAAGCTTCCACTTGAGCTGGAACCACCAAATCCCTACCAATTCTTATATATAAACCTCCAATTACAATTCATTACTCTTTTTTTGTTTTCTCAATGTGGGATCGTAACTTTTTTCTAACCTCTCTACTTTTCGATTTGGAATTCACTAGAATTTGAGACAATTTACAACAATATGTTTCACTTTTTGGGTTGTGCAGGCTGTTGTTACTATGTATAACTTCCAACAATATCGCCATATTCAAGCACCAGGTTGGACATTGGGGTGGACATGGGCTAAGAAAGAAGTCATTTGGAGCATGGTCGGTGCACAAACAACAGATCAAGGGGATTGTTCGAGATTTAAAGGGAACATTCCACATTGCTGTAGGAAGGATCCAACGGTTGTGGATTTATTGCCCGGAACTCCATACAACCAGCAGATTGCTAATTGCTGCAAAGGGGGAGTACTGAACTCATGGGTCCAGGACCCAGCCAATGCAGCAAGCTCATTCCAGGTCAGTGTGGGTGCTGCAGGAACAACTAACAAAACTGTCAGATTACCTAAAAACTTCACCCTAAGAGCACCAGGGCCCGGATATACTTGTGGGCCGGCAAAGATTGTGAGGCCAAGTAAATTTGTGACAGCAGATAAAAGGAGAGTCACTCAAGCTTTGAGTAAGTTACTTGCTAAAGGCTTATAACTGCATGCATCTCTTGCTGGATTGGTTTAACATATAATTGCAATCAAATATCTCTCTTTTAATTTTTATGGTTTTAACAATTTTGGCTATGGCAAAAATATTGAACAATATTTACCTTACCTTGCCCTGTATCTCTTGTGGCAGTGACCTGGAATATTACTTGCACATATTCACAATTCCTTGCTCAGAAGACACCCACCTGTTGTGTTTCTCTCTCCTCCTTCTATAATGACACAATAGTAAATTGCCCAACCTGCACCTGTGGCTGTCAAAACAATATAACAGATCCTGGGAGCTGTGTCGAGTAAGTCTCTTATTTATCTTTGTGTTGCGCTTCCCAAACTGCTTTTTCTCTCACATTCTTTTTTTTTTCTTTCTCTTCCACAATTTCTCCATGTTTTGCTTTAATTATTGATCTTTTTTTTTTAATTTATTTTTTTACCTTTTAATAGTCCAGAGTCTCCATATTTAGCTTCAGCAGTAGCTGGTCCAGGAAAATCTACTAATGCGCCTCTGGTCCAGTGCACCAGCCATATGTGTCCTATCCGAGTCCATTGGCATGTTAAACTCAATTACAAGGATTACTGGCGGGTGAAGGTTACAATCAACAATTTCAATTACAGAATGAACTACACACAATGGAATCTTGTTGTGCAACACCCCAACTTTGATAATCTAACCCAGCTTTTCAGCTTTCAGTACAAGCCCTTAACTCCTTATGCTGGCTTAAGTAAGTTACATTTCTCCAAAATTTAGTTGTATGAAGTAGCCCCTGCATCAATCATTATATAATCTTTTTCTGAACATGGCTTTTGGTTTTGCAGATGATACTGCCATGTTATGGGGAGTCAAGTTTTACAATGATTTGCTCACCCAAGCCGGCCCTCTTGGGAATGTGCAGTCGGAGCTCCTATTCCGCAAGGACCAATCAACTTTTACTTTTGAAAAGGGATGGGCTTTCCCACGAAGGGTTTATTTCAATGGTGATAACTGTGTGATGCCACCTCCAGATGCCTACCCATGGTTGCCAAATGCGGGTTCCAAACCAATTACCTCCCTGCTTCGTCCAGCCTTTACCATCTTGGCATCTTTCGTATTCTTGTTGGCTTTTGCGTAGAGTGTTATGGCGAAAACTAAAAACACTATCGGTTGTTCTAGAACACTCTAGAATTTTCCAAAGGGTTGGGATTGCAGCAAAGTTTATGGCAGTCCAGCTGATGAGGCTGAATGAGTTTGGGGCTACAAGTTCAAGCAAGACAAGTGGGGGTTCAGGTGCACTATTGCTTCTTACTGCAAAAGTGTGCTGTGTCATCCGTTTTATTTATTAGGGATTAGTCTTTTACTACCATTTTTGTGTAGATTTAGCTGCTGTATTGTACCATCATTTATATTATACATTTGGCGTGGTTGTTTGCATATGCACAAAAATATGTTCTCAGCATTGTAAAATAAGGAATTTGATGAAGATATCATAGTTGATATATGATTTCGTTCGATTTCTCATACCTTGCTGCTCTCCATTTTCATTACCAAATTCCAAATACATGATCAACTCTTATGTTACATGAAAGAAAAAGATCTGCACTAAAATGTGTGATATATGTACCTGTTATAAGTGATGGTCGAGACTCAATTAAAAATTTCAGGAAAGCATCGATGCCCCCATAAACTAGTGATCACCATATGGCCAATGCTAACAAGAACAGGGAGGCTGCTAGAGTTGAAATTGCGACTGGCTTTGCATAAGCAGAGTTTGGTAGAAATGGGTATGTGTCAGGTGGGGGAAGCTTACATTCGTCGCCATTGAAGTAGACTTTCCGAGGAAATGCCCATCCGTTCTTGAATGTAAATGTGTCCTTGTTCTTCTGCATAAGCAGTTCAGACTGGACATTTCCTTGGGGCCCAGCTTCCATTAGCAGGTCATTGTAGAATTTCATGCCATAGAACATACCAGTATCATCTGCACCCGCAAGTCAAACATTATAAATGTTAGTCAGAACTTAAATCTCATAATACCATAAAACTAAGAGAAACGCTACACGAACTTCACTTACACTCTCAAGTGCTTACTTCGTAATGTGTTAGTTGCCATATCAGCTTTCCACTACAACATTTTTTAATTTTATTTGCGTACTATCTTTTTACAACTGTCACGTTAAGGAGTAAGCACTTGAGAGAGTATATAAAAGAGATAATTCGTGTAGCATTTTTCTAAAACTAAACAGGCATTGTGTTTGTGTAACAATTAAAGTATGTGTGTGGGCACCCACTTATGGATTCATAGGGGACAAGAGGCTTGTAGTCAAAACTAAAGACTTGGGTGACATTGTTGAGATTGGGATGCTGCGCCACAAGTGACCACTGTGTGTAGTTCATCCGGTAGTTGAAATTAGTAATGGCAACCTTCACACGCCAATAGTCCTTATAGTTGAGCTTCACATGCCAGTGCACCCGTATAGGGCACATATGATGTGTGCACTGCAGCAATGGTGTATTGTCCTTCTTTGGAGTGTTTATCCCTGCCTTGTGTAACAGCTTTGAATCGCTCCTGTTTCAAAATACATCAGAAATGTTTGTTAACGTGCACTCCAGTTACTGTTTGTCTACATGTATGTATATGTATGCATGCTTGAGAGCACGAACATCGCTTGATATAGCGGTTGAGTGGCCTCACCAAAAAGGACCACTCGAGGCCCACTCGAGCGCGGAGCACTCATGTAATGGGACTATTACATGCAGTCATGTATGTATATGTATATGTATGCATGTAAAACATGATACAGTAAGCTTACATGCTCTCATGCTATCATGTAAGATTAAATGTAGTCCATCTATGACTACATGTATGCATATGTATGCATGCTGTCATGCTGATGAAGTAATGGGAAGCTCACCTGATACAATTTTTTTTGTTCTGGCAACCACAAGCACAAGATGGGCAAGGGGTGATTGAATCATTGTAGAAGGATGAAAAGGAAACACAGCAACTAGGATTCTTAGAGGCAAGAAACTGTGAATAAGTGCATGTAACATTCCATGTCACTGCATACAAAAATCATTTCATTAATATGATCAGATTTATCTGTTTAACAAGATATATATCCAAAAGACTGAAAAAATACAACTCACTAAGTGCTTGAGTTTTCCGCCTGCGATCAGGCGTGAGAAAGACCGTGGATGGCACGATCTTTGCAGGTCCACAAGTGTACCCTGGACCCGGACCAAGCAAGGTGAAGTTCTTGGGCAGCTTCACTGTTTTATTAGAAGTTCCAGCGAGCCCAACACTCACCTGTGTTAGAATATAAATTAAATGATTAAATTCATCCATTCTCATTTGTATTAGAATATGAATTAAATCTTATTAGCTTAATCTTTTGGGATAAGTAGTAATTTAACAACCTGAAACGCAGAAACAGAACTTGTAGGATCCTGTGCCCAACCTGCCAACACACCGCCCTTGCAGCAGTTGGAGAACTGTTGATTGTAAGGAACTCCAGGGAGAAAGTCAACTACTGTGGGATTCCTCTTGCAGCAGTGAGGTACGCCTCCTTTGAACTTGGAGCAGTCACCTTGCTCTGTGGTTTGAGATCCTACCATCGTCCAGATTACTTCTTTCTTAGCCCAATTCCATCCTAGAGTCCACCCGGGGCTCATGATGCCCCGATACATTTGAAAGTTGTTCATTGTCACTGCAGCCTGGTATAATTCATTGACAAGTGTTTTTTTACTTATCAAAAAAAAAAAAAAATTCATTGACAAGTAAAAGTATATGATGATGATTATAATTTCCATGAAAAGAAATATTCGATGCTTTCTATATTATCTCTTTATATTGGTTTTCATTCTCTCCCTTTGATTTTTGGCATATGAAAAGGGAATGAACTTTTTTCCAAATTGAATATTTTAGAGCAGTATGTTCTTGTGGTGGGTTAAAGTTAATTGCTGGCATGAACTAATAATTTGATGGTTTTACTTTTTGCTAAATAGGGTCGGAAGTGAAAGTTGGATAAGTCAGCTACAGAAATTGAGATGTTTTACAGGAAAAAAGAAAAGAAAAAAATTACAAGTCATCTCGTATATCAATTAAGATTCTTATCGGCAACCATATGGACTTGCTGCTTTGTTATTTGATGCAGTACAGCCGGAGAGCACATATTTGAGTGCACTCGATATAGTGCTCGAGCGGCCTCTACATCGGATGACCGCTCAAGGCCCGCTAGACCACTGCATGAGTAGTGGTCCTCTCCGAGGCCTGCTAGACCACCACTCGAGCGGTGGTCTTCCAGAACAGAGTGCTCGAGCAGCGCTCGTCCACATCTCGAGCAATGATCCTTCAATTGATGCTCGATAGTTCTAGATTTGAGTGCTCGATGGCGTTCTCGAGTGTTTCTCCTGATTTTGAGATTAATAGAATATCAGTCTTTCATCATCGGCGTGCGTGTTGATTTGTGAACTGAAAACTCAGCTTTTCATTCACTTCTATCGCTTCCGCTACGTCATTCATTATCATAGTGTTAAAATCTGGCAGTCATGAACAAAATTCTCAAATTGATATAACACTCACCACATAACCATCTGCTGTCCAAGACATTACATCCCATTTGATCGTTATGTTTCCAGTTGGATCCAACGGATCATATGCCACTAGAATCACACAAAAACCGAAGCAAAAATGAAACAAATACTCAAATGAAGCTATCAGCAGAAAAGGAGCAAGAGTGTATTTACCTGCATGGGAGAACATCATGACATATAGAATAGCCATGAGGTAGAACTTCAGCTCCGGAACCAAGTAGCACCGCCATCTTTGGTAACACTCTTTGCTCTCATGGAGATTTTCCTGAGCTGGATTGGCTTGATTCTTGAATTCCATGGTCTGAAGTTCACCAGCTCACAGACTCCTCCACAAATTACACAAGTATTTTGTGGCGGCCATGTGTTAAAAAAGGAAAAGAGGTATTAATAATTGGAAGCCAATGCCTCAAGATGTCTCACCTACTGGTTGTTAGGTGCTTCCCTGTGATATTTTAATCTCATCTTTTCATTTTTTTTTTTTTTTTTTTTTAGTTTCTGCATCTTGAAGCAAGAATATAGCAAGGAATGATGGAAAAGCTGGCGGGAGATTTTGAGGGGTTTGAACACAACAGCTCAACGGCCTGTCATTTCACTGGTTATGAGAGGTGCTCACTGCTCAAGCCAAGATGTGTTCAAGCCCACTTGAGCTTGACGACATGTCAGGGTTGGACTGCTTGCTTGAAAGACAAGTCATTTTTCTTTCCCACTTTAAACCAATCCTCTTGAGACTACTTTGGTCTTATTGAATGCTCACTCTTGTTTTGATGCATTCTCAGTTTATAAAGAGTGGTTTTCAAAAGTAAAACAGCCGATCCTAGGAAACTTATCCACTGTAAAAGAACAAATTATACTCGGTTTATATTTACAAAACATTCTGTAGTAAAAACCTGACTTGTACACAGCAAACGACTCATTTGTCTTCTACCGTAGTAATTTCAAAATTCTGGTATTTTGTAAAGCTTCCTCTGCAATATGAAACTTAAATGACTAAAGGTTTTGATTTGTGTGGTTTAATGGAATCAAGGAGTGATATGAAAGTTAAGGCATAGGAAGGAAAAATCTTTCTTTAAGAACAAAGAACAATGACCACAAGGTCTATGAAAATCGTGGCTTATGAGCTTTAGATGGGCATCGAGAAAAGTAAGGTTTAATAAGTTGGTTAAAGAAAACACTTTTTGGAGTTGTCGCGTTCAATCGGGAACTAGGGTTTCACAACTTAGTCTTTGAACATGATTGCGATCGAGTGTGTTGGATTTGGCTTGTTAGAAATGGGTCTTGGGCCTAACTCAACTCAAAAGCTAGCTCAAGAGTTGAGGTTTCCCCTCAACTTATAAATGGTCAACTTCTAACACACCCCCTCACGTGTGGCGGGAGGACATCCAAGCCAACACGTGCGACAATGGGTGACGGTGGGCCACAGCCAATTAATTGGGTTAGGCTCTGATACCATGTTAAAAATGGGTCTTGGGCCTAACTCAACTCAAAAGTTAGCTCAAGAGTTGAGGTTTCCCCTCAACTTATAAATGGTCAACTTCTAACATGGCTTACTGCTCATTGCATTCGAATCTGCTTCAAAGGCGATTGCAATCGGAGCATTCAGTGAACATTTGTGAACCAAAGTAATTCTACATGCATTCGAATCTTATGCGATCACCCTTGCGAACAAGCCTTTCAAGAGTTTGAAATTTTAAGCCTAGAAGTTTTCCGTTCGAACGGATTTGCGATCGGTGTTTTCTAAAACTCAATTATTGAAGTGTCTTGATAATTTAATTCAAACGCCTTTTGAACGGGCTTGCGACCGAGGCATTTGGATTGACATGTTGAATCTTTGAAAACTTGCCCTGTTCAAATGCCACTCGATTAAGGTTGCGAACAACCTCTTTTGATTTTCACTTTGAACCAAGTTTTGAACTTCAACTTAAAAACCAACGTAAACCTTAAACCTACACTTACAACACAACAAGTTTTGACACTGAATTTGCCAATAAACACCAAACCTAACACCCTCGGTCCAAATTAAGTGATAAGCACCCAAGTTGATGACCAACTCAGTAGTTGATTACCATCCAAGAAATTGTTTCATTTTTCAGTGAAACAGAGCTTCTCAATATGCCAAGTTATGTATACATTTAAATCATTTACCAACAAATGTAAGATTAAGAAATTAGACGCCATTATCTAACCCGTCTAATAACATCAGCACCTTATAAATTAGGTCATGCCAAACATATATATACATCAGAACTGGTGGGACAATTTGGCTCTCACCATCTGACAATTTTTGTTTTCTAAGCTTTCTTATAAAAAATCCCTTCAATGTAATGGTACAACGGACCAATAAACCCTTCTGAGTTATCATTATTGGTACAATTAAAAAATAAAATATATTAGATTATATATGATTGGCTGTACGTACGATGCCATTAGAAAGGGACACAAGCTGGTTTGTAGCTAATTCATACAAACACATCTAATAAAATGACATACGTTTTATAGCTATTAAAAAAAATGTGAGAAACACATGTTATTAAAAAAACATGTGATTCTCACATGTAAAGGGACGCATGTCATTAGGAAGCGTGTGCATATTAAAATGATATGAACATTCAAAAATAAAGACCATTCAGCAGTGAATGAAAAAATAAATTACAAGTGGGAAGGAGGGAAAGATCATAAAGGATAAGGGAAAGATTATGTGCCAGTGGAACGAAATAGTCTTGAAATAGCTATTCTTGTGTTATTGAGAGGAATGATTATCATGAGAATGACTATTTCAAGCTTAGAGCATAGGAAAAACTTCACAAAACGCATTATGAACTTCTACGTGTTTTGAAATTATCATCTTAAAGTTCAAAAAATTCTCAATTTAGGGTGTCGAACTTTTAATTTTTTGCAATATCTCCCATTAGTTAGGATTTTTCTTTAAATCTTGTCAAAATCTCCAAAATACCTTTTTTTTTTTTATTATAAACAAATAAAATAAAAAATTACAAAGATTCATGCATTAGTCAAGATTTTAAAGAATTTGCAAAATTACCTACACTTGAATCTGTGCATTTTTTTTGTTTTTTTAATAAAAATACAAATGTATTTTGAAAATTTTGATAATATTTAACGAAAAATCCTAATGAAGGGAAAAAAAATTGCAAAAAATTGAAAGTTTAATACCCTAAATTGAAGAGTTTTCAAACTTTGAGGAATAATTTCAAAATGTGTAGAAGTTCAGGAGAATTTTGTGAAATTTCCCCAAGTATATAATAGGGAGTCTATCCTTATCTTATACTTTAACGCCAATGCGATTATATTCCACATTCTTTTATTTTTAATAAACGCTATTCATTTTTGTTAATGGAATAATACGATTGGTATGCGAAATGGTAGTTCCATTAGAAAAAAATGAATACTCTTTATTAAAATAATGGAAGAATGTTGAATAAAATAGTCTCTTTTTGTGATTTAATAAAGGTAGAATAAAATAGCATTGATATTTAAGTATACATATATTCTAACACTTGAAATAACCATTCTCATAATCATGAGGGAACAAGTATTTCAAGGCTATTCTATTCCACCTTCTTCTATTTTCAATAAAAACTATTATAGTTTGATATTATTATGTAATATTCTATGTTCATTCTCTGATTCTATTCGTTATTCTGACTGACCTCATTCAACTATAAATAATAAAATCACCACAAAAATATATAGTTCAATTCTTATAGTTTGTTTCTTCTAAAAAGTATGTTTGACAAATGTTTTTTTAGAGGAGAAATGAGAAAGAAATGGGTTGATGTGGTAAAATGAAGAAAACTATTTGTTAATGTGAAGAAATAAGTCTAACTTTTTGAAAAGAAAAAAAAAAAAACAAAACAAAAGAGAAAAAAATGGGTTGTTAAACAAACCTAATTAAGCCATAAACTTCTATCACTTTTGTAATGTCTCTTTAAAGTTTGAAAACTCTTAATTCAGTATATCAAACTTTTCAATTTTTTACAATGTTTCCGTTAGGGTTTGGAATTAAATCAGGCGACAAAATAGTGAAATGACCTTTATACCCCTCACAATTTTATAAAATTTTAAATTTATCCTTTTTTTTTTTTTTTTTTAAAATAGTATCCACGTTGTGTCACAACCAGACCATATTGACGGCGTTTGGTGACTCACCAGACCATTATTTTTCTTAAAAAAAAAAAATAATAATAATAATAATAAATTAGAATATTTTGAGAATTTTACACTTATTCCGTTATTCGTTAAGATTGAACAAGAAAATTTTATTTTAACTTTTGGTGAAACCAAGCAAACGAGTCAAACTCTCATCTACGGCAAGAATTGAGCCATAGAGTATCGGTGGGCTACGTGGCCGGCAATGACGACATGGGACCCTTTCAGTGTCTGTGTCTCAAATAGGTTTGGAGTAGGCAATTATTACCTGAGAGACTTTGAAGGCCCCGCGGGGCCACGACCATCAACGCCCAGACAACAAAGGTCGCTCTCCGACACCAAATTCCTGCCGTCTGTGCCGGACTCAAACTAAAGAGCATCTTCTTTAACAAAAATTTCTAACCAAAAAAAAGAAAAAAAGAAAAAAGAAAAAGAAAGGTAATCTAAAGGGTTTAATTGCCATAGATTGGTATTTGTAAACTGGTATTTTTTTTATTTTTTATCTTTAAAAAAAGTAAACTGGTATTTGTAAATAATAATTTAGGATAATTTGAAAAAGCTCAAATATTACAAATGATAGTTTTACTATGTCTTTACAAAATAAATGTTTGGGTTAATTATATTTTCTTCAAAATTGTAATATTTGAGTGAGAATGGATGAATGATGTTCGGGAAAAAAAAAATATTGGTTAGTTCTTTTATTGCTCATTCTCGTATTATTGAATTGATGTGACAATGTTTTTTAGTCGTTAAATCAAATATTGTTAAAATAAATAAATAAATAAAGATTAATGGATATGTAACCTTATAATATGAGAGTAGAATGAGAGACGAATATTTACAACAAATGTGTCAGGTTCACTATACTATTGATTTTTTTTTCTTTTTTCTTTTTAATCTAAAATGGATTAGCATGTCAAGTCAACTAAGATTGCTACCGTATAGGAAAATGTTGAAAGAATACTAAATAGCATATTAATTACTCCTCTCTAAAAAATGGATTTGTACCCCTTTATGTTTTTAAAAATATGAGATTTTCATATTTTAAAATTTGAGCATTTTATTTCATCTAATACATTAAACAAATGTAAAAATTTGTGTTATCCAGTCAAGTAAATTTTACATATTAAAAACTAAAATTAATTTTTATATTTGAAATTTTAAAATCTCTAATTCCTTTAAATAAAATCCCCCCACCGTTCCAGCCTCTTTCAAATCTCTCTTTGGCTCTGTCCTCTCTCTCGGTGACAATGGCTGGAACCACGGTCTCTCGGACGCCTCTGCTGAAGGACGAGCTGGACATCGTGATCCCCACGATTCGGAACTTGGACTTCCTGGAGATGTGGAGGCCGTTCTTTCAGCCATACCACCTGATCATAGTCCAGGACGGTGACCCATCGAAGATCATCAAGGTCCCCGAAGGCTTCGACTACGAGCTCTACAATCGCGACGATATCAAACAGATTCTGGGTCCCAAAGCGTCCTGCATTTCTTTCAAGGACTCCGCCTGCCGCTGTTTCGGTTACATGGTCTCCAAGAAGAAGTACATCTACACCATCGATGATGATTGCTTTGTAAGTGGTTTTTTTTTTTTTTGTTTTCTTTTCCCAGATTTTTAATTTCTGGGATACTTTTTTTTTTTGGGAGTGTTTTGGATGTAGGTTTTGTGTATTAGGGAGTTTTGATGTTGTTGTGAATTCATTGGTTTTCAATTGTTGGCTTTTGTGGGGTTTGGGTCTTGTGGATAGTTGATTTTGATTATTTGGGTTGTTGTTGGGTTTGTTGGTTGAGGTTTGTTGTGTTTGTGTTTTTATGTAGCTGAGTATAAAAATCAACAAGATATAATTGATCTACATTGCCTTGACATTTTGAATTAAGTCATTGCTTTCCTCCCCTTGGGGCCATTTTCTGCATGCATTAAGATCTTTCTGGGCTCCTAAATGCACAAATTTTTGAATCTTGAAGTGCAGGAAGCATTACCCATCGAGCATCTCTAATGCTTTTCTTTTGTCTAGATTGTTAGGATTCAATTGTTATCCAGTTTGAATTTGAAGGGATCATTCAGTCATTTACTTGAATCTCAAGCTTACCTTCTGTATTCTTTGCAGGTTGCTAAGGATCCATCTGGCAAGGACATTAATGCACTTGAGCAGCACATAAAAAACCTCCTGACTCCATCAACTCCATTTTTCTTCAACACCCTTTATGACCCATACCGAGAAGGTGCAGATTTTGTCCGTGGATATCCATTCAGTCTCCGAGGCGCCCCGACTGCCGTTTCTCATGGCCTCTGGCTTAATATCCCAGACTATGATGCTCCCACCAGCTTGTCAATCCACTTGAGAGAAACACAAGGTATAAAAGATCCTGTGTGCACTAGAAAATATATGTTGCTTGTTTGCAAAAAAAAAAAAAACTCTTTCTCAAATGCCTCTCTTCTTTAGGTTTGTGGATGCAGTTATGACAATACCCAAAGGAGCCCTATTCCCCATGTGTGGTATGAATCTGGCATTCAACCGTGAATTGATTGGGCCTGCAATGCACTTTGAACTCATGGGTGATGGCCAGCCAATTGGATGCTACGACGATATGTGGGCCGGCTGGTGCATCAAGGTATCGACATTTTCATTGTCAAGTCATCCTAGTTATATAGCAGTCGTATAAGAATCTACTAAATAGCATTACTCTTTCATTTGTTCGTTGATTTGTAATGCGTGTTTCAATTTTTGTGCTTAAAATCTGCTTCTCTAGCAATCAGATCTTCACAAGTAGTTGGTTTTATTGATCTGCAGGTGATATGTGATCATTTAGGATATGGAGTCAAGACTGGTCTGCCATATATCTGGCACAGCAAAGCAAGCAACCCTTTTCTGAACCTTAAGAAGGAATACAAAGGAATTTACTGGCAAGAAGAGATGGTCCCATTCTTCCATTCTATTAGCGTCCCAAAGGATTGCACCGCTGTGCAGAAATGCTACGCTGAACTCTCCAAGCAAGTCAGGGCTAGGCTTGGTAAGGTTGATGAATACTTCAACAAACTGGCTGATGCCATGTTCACATGGATTGAAGCATGGAGTGAGCTGAACCCATCTGCAGCAAAATCTGCTGATTTGCTGAGTGGTCCTCCAAAATAGATTTTTGGTAGCACTAGACTTCTACCTTTATCCAAGCTTTTGCATTGAAGCTTGTGAGAGGAATTTTGTATTTCTATAGATTGCTTAGTAAAACAGTGTTTGGCTATTTATTTGACAATTAGAGGTGGGCAGATTAACGGTTTATCGCTTACCAACTGCTTATCGACCACCACCGAACCGTCACCGACCGACAATTAATTTCTGGCCGTCGGTAGGCGGAATAAAAATATTGTTTCGTAGATTTTTTTTTTTTTTTACGATTAACCGACAATTAACCAATTTAGCCGATTGTACAAGTGAATTTTGAATTTTATTAAGAAACTTTCTTTGTTGCGTTTGTCCATCTAATTTGTGGTCGTCATTTTGGTCTATGTTCGATGAATTTTATGTCTTTTCATTTATAAAACATGTTCTTTATTGATTCTATAGTTACAAAGAAATTGATAAATCTTAACATAAAAACTTGTAATGGACAATTAAACAACTTTACCGATTAACCGAAAAAGTCGAAACTATTCACTGATTAACCGAAAAAGTCGAAACTATTCACTGTTGGTATGAAGTCGGTTAATTAATCGATTTAACCGATTTTTACGAATTGATAGGCAAAAATGTCCTTACCGACACCGACTGAATCGATACTCACTCCTATCGACAATGATTGAATTGAGATTATGGTCTTGGTAAAAAAGTTAAGAAATTACAGCAAAATTGCTATTGCAGAAAGGGTAATAGAATCCAAAAATTGTTATTGCAACCTAAATCTAACAAGGATTGTTGGTGGTGGCTGTTCTTTTTCTTTGGCCATTAATCTTTCTTCTCTAAGGAATACTGTTGCAGAAAATATCATTTAAACATTAACAGTTTGCAGAATCTTCTTCTCGATCGGCATTCATCAGGGAATGAATTATATTTATTTGTTCTAAAAAATCCAAAAAAAAAAAAAAAAAGGCAGGGAAGAAAACCTATATAAAAACCATGGTTTTCTTTTATTTCCCAATATATAATATGTCTGTACTATTGTATTTATTTTTTTTAATTTTCCATCTACAACAAATAAAATATGCTCATTTTCATTTTTTGTGAAATAAAACAGTTCTTCAGTTATATATATAAATTTTATGTTCATTTTTGCTTTTTTTTTTTTTTTCTTTTCTTTCTTTTTTTTTTAATAAAACAATTCTCAACTTTTGTATACAAGTTTTACAAATGATCACAATCGAGTCTAAAAAGTAGCATTAAAAAAAAAAAAATCTTAACAAAATTACCGCCAATCCAACTTTTCTTGTATAACCATTTATATAATGGAAAGGGGGAGAGTATTTTAAAGATTGAGGTTGTGGTTTAGTGTGCACACTGCCTAAGGTTTAGCGCCTAAAGGAGGACTAGAGTCCTATTTGTATGATTTTAAAATCACTAACAAATCAAAATTCAATAATGATCATCTCAAATTCAATAGTAATTTAAAAAATCACATCATATTTGAAAAGACGCATAGAAGACTCTAATTCTCCTTTTAACATTACTCTTTAAACGAAATAATATTTGAAGATTTCCTCTGTCGAAACGCCCCAATGAAGAATTTTCTTTGTGCCATCAAATGAAACAATAAAAAACTTGCCTCAACAATGAGAGATTTTTTATTGGTATTCCTTGTCTTGCATTGCTGATAAGCTCTAGTTGTGTCTTGTGTTTTATGTGCATGTCTCTCTCTCACACATGGACAAGAGGTATGACAACAATGCAGACTGAAAAATCATCGGTTGTTTCAATGTAGAAATGTATGATAAAATTAAGAAAAATAGGAGAGTGGAAACAAGAGACAACAAGAGAAATGTGTTACATAGGGGTCTAGTTATAGAGAAAATATGATAGCATTGATAGGTGAGGTGAATTAAGAAATGTAATATTACACTTTACAATGTTTATCCCACTTTGTCGACATGGCATTACAAATTAGTCATTAGATTTTGTTTTTTTTTTTAAAATAAGGTCTGGTCCAAAAGCTGATTGACAATGTCATATCAATATAGTGAAATAAAAATGTAATATATAATCTTTTCTAATTTAATTACAGATATCTAATAATAAATTATTGTATATCAACATAAATATAAGAAAGAAAAAATTAAGAGGTTGGTTCCACGTCAACATTATAAGATAGTTGTAAGATAAAAATGTGGTATATAATATTTTTCATGTTAAATCCTCTGATATTGAAATTGTCATGATTGGTATTTGAAAATCACATACATGTTATGTGTCATTGACGTGCAATGGGAAGATTTTTTTTTTTTTTTTTTTTCACCTTAAAATGTTTTCTGTCGAAAAAATTAGGCAAAAAATAAGCATGTTTGGGGGAATCTCATTTGGAGTTTATGAAAGAAAAAAAAGAAAAAAAAAAAGAAATGAATGATAGATCAAAATTTCAATTAAAAGCTATGTTTGTTTCGAAGTAAAATATCTTTCTTACATTTTTATTGTTTGGCCTCTACAGAATTCTGGTGGAGATCCAACTGACTCTGACAATATAAGAATGAAAAACTTAAACTTAAGAAATAGTTTACGATTTTAAAAAAGAAAAACTATTTTTCAGTTTTTACCGAAACTAAAAAATAATTTTGATTTAACTACAATTTTTTGTCATACCAAATGTGAAAAGAAAAAAAAATATAAATATAAATAAATAAATATACTTACCAAACAGGCAAACACTACATGGACGTCCGGTTTTTATTCAGTTGTTTTGTCTTCTCACAAAAACAAAACAGAAACGTAAAACGCCGTTGCCGGGGATCGAACCCGGGTCACCCGCGTGACAGGCGGGAATACTTACCACTATACTACAACGACCTTGTTGCTCTTTTAGTTTGCTAATAATATATAACATTAATTCACAATTTCTCTTTAGAAAGTTTAATTTTAATTAAGGAGTTCACAAAAGTATGACATGCAGATGTGTCCGCTATAGCGATAGGTGTCACCAATGTTTTCATGACCTTGTCCGTTGAACTAGAAACTCCCAGTATCAAAAAAATGAATAAATTGATTGGTACCCTACCTTTTGTCACCATTATATGTGGGTTTCTAATTGCTTATACAAATCAAGTGAAGGTATCAAGATCAATTATATATAATATCGTGGAATTTATTGAATTTTTTTTTTTTTTTGTTAAAGCCTATAATATGATTAGTGTAATTTCAGTTAACTTTGAGGGAGGAAACAGCACATAGTTTAGCTAAATTAGCTATTTTTCAATTGTCCGATTAGGTTTAGAGAGAAGATAAGTCTCTTTGTATTAACAATATTGTCCTTGTTGAGCAAGGTTCTCCTATTATCAATTAAAGCCTAAGATTTCCCTTAAAAATAAAAATAAAAAATAAAATAACATAAAAAGAAGAAGTAGTAGAAGAAGAAAATATGCCAAAACAAAAAGATTGTGAGCTAATTTAATGTTTTGATGCAGTGTTTATATCTAGCCGTTCTCAAATAATGTAATTTAAAAATCTACAATTTTTTGGAAATTGTGGAAGATCTTGATCCCTTAGGGAGCGGATCCAATTGGCGATAGCACCGACTAAGTGGCAACAACCAACGGACGAACACACTAGGGTAGCGAAGGTGTCAGAGCTGCTTCACCACCCGATGAAGCCACTCCAGATGAAAAGTCTCGCCATGTGCGAGGCTGAGGATCCAGCTATGGACCCTACACCACCCTCTTGCAACCGTTGGAGACTTGGAGGAAGAAAGGGTTTGGCTGCTTTGGATTTTCAAGATCTTCTCTGGAAAGCATTAAAGCAGATGCCCAGTAGATGTGAAGGCTTGCAAGCAGATGAGATTAGCTCCATTCTTCTGGCATGTGAATGCAGCCTTGTTTTCAATTGAAATATTTGTCCTTGTTCATTACACTGAATCCCTCATCAAAATAATTGAAGAAAAATCATTTCTTAAATTCACCTTGACCATTTCAGGGAGCATGATTTGGTTACAAATGATTATAGAATCACCTAATTCATATACAAGTGAACATATAATTTTTGAAGCCATTAAGCCACTCTAAAAAATGTCTTCCTAATTGAATTAACAGAGTCAGGCTTGAAGACTTCCATCTTAGGTTTCTTCCAGCCTGCCACATTCTAGCACACCTTTCTCCTTGTCTGGATACATGTGCAACCATTCAGTCTCTAAGCCAAAAAAAAAGGTATTAAAGTTAGTAAAACTCCCATAGAATGGTGCATTTCTTAATGCTCACTTGTGACAGTAAGATATATTTCTTAATTTAACACTTACACCTTTTCAGAGGATGGAAAAATTATGAAATTGTTTTCCAAAGGATCATTCTGGAAGCAACATAGTAACTTACATTTCTCGTTTGCCTTTTGCTCTTACCACAAAATGGTTTAATGTTCTGCAGCTGAGATGGCAGGACTAGAGGTGGTAGGCATCACCAAATTTCTTGATGCTTGTGTAGTTGATGTTCATAGGTGTGATGATGCCAATGTACTTAACAGTATATTAATAAAAACATATTTTCACTTCCCAATTACTAATTAGTATTGTAGGATATTGCCAATATGTTATCCATGCAGTGCCTATATAAGCAGTATAGCATATAATAGCTATGGATTCTTCACAGCTCTTTTTTCTCTCATGTCAAACATCTCGTAAATAGAATAATTATACCCAAATAATGCACTCACATTTATTTGTTCCATGAATAAAGTGGATCCTTTGTTCATCAGCTTGAGCCATTATATTTAATTCTACAATGGTTCTTTAGCATTCTGATTATTTGCATATTTTGTATGTTTATCATGGTTAGTTTTAACTGATGTGTTGTTACAGCTTCAATAGGCCCACAAACCCCTTCTTTCCAATTAACAGCATATAAATTTACAAGTAAACATTGAAAAGATAGAAAGTTCCTTTCTTTTTTCTTTTTCATGAGGAAATCTCAGGTTATTATGTCATGTAGAAACACAGAAACTTGGCTTTCTAAGGGGCAAAGTAATATACCTTGTTTTCTGAGCATTTAAGTGATCCGCAAGCAACAGAAGGCATCATTATCCTGCTTCATCTGCATGAATTGCCTCTGATGCTCCACTCGCTGGAGCTGTGATGACAGTTGAAGCAAGTCCATGGTAGGTCCATTTTCACAGGAATGACAATTGTCGGAATTCAAACAATCAGACCTTTGGAACATCCTATCTGTGATTTCAAAGTTAACAGGACCACTACTATCAGATATCAGTATGGGGCCAAGGTGATTCTCTTCTGCAGCATTCATTTCTGATGAAGGGAACTTATTTGACACTCCACTTAAGGAATCCTGTGAGGCTATTCCTCTGAAGTTCTCAGAGACTCGACTCATGCCATAATGGGGATGGCTACCTGGAATGATCAATGGATGAGCCATGGGAATTCCAGATGAATGGCTTGAAGACTTCTGTGAATGAGATGACAGAAGAGAGAGAGCACAACCGGAGTCCGAAATTGTCGATAATCCTTGAACGGTTGAAGCTGCATCGAAAACATTGAAGTCTTCACTTGCTAATGGGGTGTTTTGGAAAAGAGAATGCGAGCTAGAAGTTGGGCATCCTACATCATTTGTATATTGGCTTGTATTCTCGCAAAAAGTGCTTCCTGTTGCAGTACTAGCTCCATTGTCATGAAATGTGGCGAAATGTTTCCCAATATCATGAGGGAGGAGGGATTTTGAATGCAGATTCCCATTGGTAACAGGAATTGTTGACAGAGGCCTATAGTCAGTCCCATCTTCAACTTTTATAGGCTTGCACCAGTCATCAGTTCCATATTTCTCATGATGCAAAAGGCCACGAGGGAGAAATTCTTGGCAAATAAAGGATGTTGTTGATAAAGAACTTCCCACAGATCTGATATCTGCAAAGCCTTCAGAGTTAAAAACGTTAACAACATAGTTTGAAGAATACAACAAGACTACAACAGTACCAATGGGGACTCGTGAATCAGTCTTTACAAGAAATAAATATATAGCACTAATTAAACAAGAAATCCTTGGAAATTTTAGAGAACAAAAGGGTGCTGTTGTCATGGAATTTGCTAAAGATGTCCTAAATATTAATTTGTCAATGATAAAAGTAGGTAACATACGATGGAAAGTTTTACCATATCAGTAAAATTAGAAGAAGGTAACATAAAAATAGAATTCTACAAGTGATGATTTGTAATACTAGCTCCCACAACCTTAAGTGCCCAACAACTAGTTAGTTAATTTACTCAGAGTCTGTCATTTAATAAGTAGATTGTATGCCTGAGTTTGAAAAGGAATGATGGATTTCAATGGAAAAAAACCTTTCTAGAGCAGAGAAACCAGATACAGAAATAAAGGAAGAAAAGAAGACCCTGGTGAAGTAACTCTAAGAAGCTTGGGTTGCTACACCTAGGAGACATTTTATTATGAAGATGTTTACTTATCTAAAAAAAGAAGGAAGATGTTTATTTCAATGTCAAAGAAATAGGGTAATTTGATACTTCATTAGTTTGAGTAAGTTTGGCACCCATTTGAGTAACAATACAGAAATGGAATTTATTTACGTTAAAGTTCTTTGAAGAAACTAAATATGTTAAATTACAACTTATCCCAAGAGCTTAAGCTCATAGAAAGAGGTAAATTTAATCACTTAATCTACACTTTAACAAAATCAACTAAATTGTGACTAAACACTGCACACACACACACACACACACACAAAAAAAAAAAAGTGACGAATTAGATGTTAAGGATAAACATGAGTTGCATGAGCTGCTTGCTAATAACCAAAAGGACCCTCAGATCAAGCATGAAAAATTAGCAAAAGCATCCAGTAAAGATCTCCAGATTTCATGCCGACTTGTCACCCCACAGCAGCCTGCTGCAGCCCTTCTTCCCTAATTCATGGAGCTTATTCAAGCTCGTCTCACGGTCGGTCTCCTGCTGATCTGCACATAATCTCAGCACACCTTCGTGTTCCTAATCTTTCCCTTTTCTACTCTTACTTGTATTTCTTGTTTTGTAAACCTTGTACCTCTACATTCTAGCTTTCTGTTTTTTACTCCGTAACTTATTGGATATATAAACATGACATTGTTCTGTTTTGGGCTTCTCGCAACTCTTTCGTTAGAGATAAAGAAAGGGGGAGAGCAAAAGCCAGAAGTTATAATGTCATCTCTTATTATGAAATTCTGCACGCCATTATAGTTATGCAATACTGAAGTAGTCATATAATTTAAGTTGGAAGATCCAAAGTTTGATTCATGTGAACCAATTAGAGAGGATGTTTCATTAATACCATTATATGACTGAAGCAATCTCCCGCCCCTTCCAGAGTGAATACCCACTTGAGGCTTTCTGCGACGCTGATTGTGGCCAGCAAGGCGTTTACGGCAGCTACGCTTACCATCATCAAATTCACCCAGCAAATGAAACCTGAATGGCGTGCACATAATAGAAACAATGAGAATGATTACACTATAATTGTGTCAAGTTCATGGCTTACACGATTAAATGTCATACAAAATGCACATAGTGTAGGTTTGGATATATAGCTTGTCCAAACCATCAACATAAGACAACCATACAACATCGAAGTTATAGGAATTTAACGAGTTTAGGATACAACAACTTCAAACAATATGCCTTCATGGTAACCTAAGAGGTTTGGATGGATAAAATACTATCTTCTGATGGAAGAAGGAAACATTAAACAATCAAAGATAATGGTAAAGAAAAATTGTGAAAAACAATGAGGGGATTCAATTTTGGAAAATGCAATTGACCCAAACTAACAAGTGGAGAGGGTGAATAGGTGTTTGCAAGAACAACAGCAATTTAAAAATCCAGATTTTTTTGTTTTTGTTCTTTTGTTTGTTTTTACCCTTGTCAAGCAAACTTGGATCCATGCAAATCGCTTCTTCTACGTGGATCGGGTAAGACTCTATCGTCCTCCGTCGGGCGTAGCCCCAAAAAATTGTTTTGACACAAGAATTTGCCAACACACACATAAAACCTAACAAATGTCAAGAGGTCCTGTAATGAGAAATAAAGCACAATATATAGAGTCCAACAAACTCTTAAGTTCCTCAATGCTCCTTCTGGCTGCCATAAAAGTACATGGAAAGTGAGCTTTAAAACATATAAAACATAACTTACCTGCTACACTGCTGACAAAACCTCTGTTCAATGCCGTTGACAATAACTTTGGCTGTCTTCGAGTGATCCTCACAAACTTTATGCCTCTTGTGGTAGTCTTTAGAGGCGTTTAGATCCTTGTTGCAGCCATAAACTTGGCAGAAGGCAGTTTGTGAATAAACCCCCATTGCTCGCATTCTCTTTGCAGGTCTAGATGACTCAGAGGAAGCTAAAATGGGAACAACTCCTTTTGAAAATTTAGAAAAGTGGTCATCTTTCTGATCAGGAAGCCGCCCCAGCTTCAAATCAATGGAAGAAGAATCTCTGCTGTTTGAGTCCACCACAGAGCTTGAGAGCTTCGAAGTGGAGTCATCTTGTTGACTTGAGAGAAACATGTTGTTGCCAAAACTACATGTTCTCAATTCCCAACCCAAGAAGCCATTTTTGCTTCTCAGGAGAGAATTTGTAGGTACTATTGCTTCATCGGATGCAAACCCCTTCCCTTCAGAAACGAAGTTCCAAGATTCCATATCATGCAACAGAATCGCTGTTAACGATTTCCCACACAAACCCACTTCAGTTCATGCACAAAAATGAAAAGAAACAAAATCTGTGATACACTTTTAGTTAGAAAACAGGTTGAATTTTAATTTCCATATCCACTAATTTGCATATACAATAAATAAATATGGGTAAACATTACAGTGAAAAGGCGGCTACCGCGGCTACCACTAAAACCGCTAACCGCAACTGTCTGAGTGTTAAAAAAAAAAATCGCTAACCGGACCGACTTAGACGATTAGCAGTTCGGCAGTTATGGCGATTAGCTATTAACTGCCGGCTATTTCAGCCTTATGAACATCGGATAATCTTGTAAAGCACTGTACACAACCCACAAAGCCAACCTCAACACAATGAGAAAAACGTCACAAATGCCCTTCCATGGAGCTTCATATTAATTGAACTCTCAATTCCTGAGAAACCAATTAGACTGAAAGAATGAACCCATTATAGAAAACCAAACCCAGATAACTAAGAAAAAAAAAAGTACAAAAAAAAAGGGTCTGAAACCCACCTGAAATTCAATCAGGAAAGAGGTCAGAATGCTCAATGCAAAAACTTAATCAGTGGAAAGGTACAAAACAGAAGCATGAACACACTTCAGACACCAATAAAAAATAAAAAATAAAAAAAAGGAAAAACTAAAAATTTACCTAAATGATATGAGAGAGAGAGAGAGAGAGAGAGAGAGAGAGGTTTGCTTTACCAAAGTAAATGTGCAATAGTTGAATTGCAGTGTGGGGATGAGACAGAAGACCAGAGTGTGAAAGAGAGATTAGTGCATCCCAAACTCCATTGAAGAGGTTGTTGTTGCTATTTTAGGAGAAAGTAAGTGAGAAGGTGAACCAACATTGAACACCTTTTAACTTCTTTTTGCCTTGTTTGCTGTTGAGTGAGCAGGGAATTATATATACTTTCCACACTGAATTTCATAGTAGTACAGTGAGTCTAGAGTCTAGGACAAGGAAAAAGGTCATTTAATTTTTTTTTTTTTTTTTTAATAATTTCAACAACCCTTTTTCTATATTCTCCAAAAAATAGAAAAAAAAAAAATGGTAAAAAAAGTAAAAAACCAGAGAGTAATTATGTGGAACTAGTATTACTGTTTCTGCACAGTAAAAGCCGGCTCTCTATTTATGTTGGGATCTAGAAGACAGGCCGCACGCTAGAATTATAACACCCGGCTACGCTACAACAAACCGTCCCTATCCTTGTCATGTGCGCGTGTCTCTCAGTCTCTCTCAGAGAGACTGGGGATCACTAGGGCCCATAATTTTAGTTACTGGAATTACTTTTTCTCCTCAAGGAAGCAAATGGGGTTAGCTCACCTACCCCTAATCCCTATCCTTAACATTGGGTGGGGGAACAAAACACATCTTTGTTTGAAAATCAACAAACAATAGCAATTAAAGTGTTAAATATAGTTATGCCCCATATCTATCAACTATCAATCATTTTGAAAAATGTCCTACAAATTAATTCGTCTAACATTTAGATATATTAAAGGGCCAATTACATTTTGCCTTTATGAATTATAGCGCCTTGACATTTTTTTCTATGAACTATCAACTATGACATCTGACTTTATCAAACTATCATTTTATGACAAAAAGTCAACTTTTGTCAGTCAAAGAGGTTAAAATTGATGGTCAACGATCATGTGCAAGTCATGTGACATTTTAAATTTTTTCCTTCCACTTTTGCCCCCACTTCAAACCGAAAAAATGACACTTATACCCTCTTAAACCCTAATCTAACACATGAAAACAATTTAAAATGAGGGCAAAAGTGAAAGTAAAAAAATTTAAAATGGCACATGACTTACACATGACCGTTGACCGTCAATTTTAACCATTTTGACTGACGAAATGGGGCTTTTTGTCATAAAATTGTAGTTTGATGAGGTCAGGTGTCATAGTTGGTAGTTCATAGAAGAAAAATGTCAAGGCGCTATAGTCCATTAGGACAAAAGGTAATTACTCATATATTAAATTATTATTTTATTTCAATTAAGAATGAATTTATTAAAAAAAATTGATTAAATACTAAAATATAAAAGAATTTGTATGAAATTTTTCATTTTCATTTTCATTTTTAATTACAAATTTGTTTTTTTATAAAAAAAAAAAAAATAGAGGAAATTTTTGGAAGAATGACAGAAATATGGCTTAATTGCAATAAAATTGTAGTTTAATGTATCAAAGTGTCACACTTGTCAGGCTTTTTTAAAGATGACTCATAGTTCAGATGCTTGAGAACATATTTAGGAATTATAATTATTTTAAGAAATAGAACTTTTAAATTCTAAACAAACTTTTCAACAAAATTTTAATTTTTAAATTTTTGCTAAAAATACATTTTAACAATTTTTAAAATAAAATTTTAAAAAATACTTTTAAAAATTTTTACCGTGTCAAATGTTATTTGGTATAACGTTTTTAGATACCTAAAAGAAATAAAAAATTATTTGGTTTGAACTTTCAACACAACGTGTTGATGAATTGTCGGTAACAAGGTGGCACTAGAGCATTGGGAGGGAGAGAGTGCTGAATGCCACGTGTAAATCTCCTGGTGGTGAAGAAATAGCGCGTGTCCACGTGGCCTAGTCTGGGAGAAGCAGAGAAGGAGGTGAGCGCATCATGACAAACCTACTGCACCGACTATGTGACTCATCATTGTGTTGCCAGCACGAAAGCTCCTAATCCTAACAAAAAATTCAATGGGACGCCAACTCTCTACCCCAACCACTCGTACACGTACACGTGGTCCTCCCAACTCTTACATTATTAACTCTCAAAATTTAATGCCAAGTATTTATTGAACTAGATAAGCTTTTAACCATAACTAAAATAATTACCTTTGTTGGTGTGATTTTACAGTCTAAGAGCATTTCCAGCATAGGGAGTCTGTTCCACGAAATATATTTAAAAAATTATAAAAAATGTTCCACAATCAACTTCTTAAAGCATTTTTAGCAGATTCCTAATACGAGAGTATGTTCCTTATGCGTAGAAAATATGTCCAAAAATTGTAAAAAATATTTCACCGCAGATTCCCTAAATAAGCCTCAACCATGAAAATCGCTATAGTAAAATTCAAAGTATAGGGTTCCACTATTGCAATCATTATGATTATTAAAATAAATAAATAAAAACGTTTCTCTCTCTTCTCTACTCTCTCCTCTCTCCTCTCATACGTATAATATAATTTAAAAAATAAATATTTTAATGATATAAGAAATGATTACGGGAAGTTATTGTGGTATATTTTGACATATGGAAGCAAAAAGTAGTTTGAATCCTTAAATGTAGGGAAAATGATGAGGAAGCTGCTGGGAATGCTCTTAAATAAGCCTCAACCATGAGGATCGCTATAGTTAAACCCAACCTTATGATTATTAAAAAAAAAAAAACCTTTTTCTCTCTTTTCTCTCGTCTTACGATTCTCTCTCTTCTCTTCTCTTATATATATATATATAGAGAGAGAGAGAGAGAGAGAGAGAATAATTAAGGAAAGTTATTGAGATATATTTTGACATAAAAAATATTTTGAGTTATTAGTTTCGGTCACCCCCAGTGGGTACTGGGGGTGGATTTGGCCACCCCCATCCGGCTAGATGGGGGTGGCCAGGCCACCCCCATGGCCAAAGGGCCCCCCAATTTTTTTCCTTTTCTTTTTTTTTTTTTTTTTTTTTTAAATATACATTTTTTTAATTTTTTTTAAAAATTAAATATGTGCCAAGTGTCAACATCTGATTGGTCCACGTGTCAGTCCTAACGGTCAACTGATAGATTAACTTTGTCCTTTATCAAAACCTCAGGAGGTCCTGTGATAAAAATGAAACCCCGTAAGATAAAAATAAAATTATCAAATTTCAAAAGAGTATTTAGTATTTAATCCAAAATAAAAAGTAGTTTAAATCTTTACGTGTACGAAAAATGATGAAAAAGTTACTGAAAATACTCTTAAGATTTGTTATCACAACAGTCTCTTTGTGGTTAAGTTGAGGTGGGAGGCTCCGATACGAGAATAATGTGCCTATGAAATAATGAAGACGTCAAAAGATGTCCTGTCGAAGCTATAGGTCATCCGATGCTGAAGTCAATATGATCATTATTAGAGTGAGAAAGAGAAATGGGGAAGTGGTTTCTGGTTCCAAGTGAACCAGCAATGCATTAGAGAAAGAGAGAGAGAGAGAGAAAGATTTTGGTCTCCTAGTGGGAGTTGAAGAAGATCTCCTCTTCTTCCCTTGTGTCAAAATAGTGCTCACACGTGTAAAAGTTATGTGCTGGCAATAGGTGTCAAAGTTGGGTATGTGGTGACATTTTGTTCATATTTGTAACCAAAAAAAAAAAAGGAAACTTCACTAAGCACCCCCAAACTTTCACCCGTTTTGAAATACCCTCTCTGAACTTCAAAATCTCTCAATTTAGTCCCCTGAACATTCAATTGCTTTCAATTTGGACCCCTCCGTCAAATTTTAAACGTCACATGGCGTTTATACCCCTAACTTTTGTATAAAATTCCAACTTCTAAAACGTTTTTTTATTTTTTAAAAAACAAAAATCAGGGATATTTTGGTCTTTTTTTTTTTAATTTTTAACGGCTAAAACTAACGGAATGGTCCAAATTGAGAGCAATTGAAAGTTCAGGGGACTAAATTGAGAGATTTTGAAGTTCAGGGGGGTATTTCAAAACGGGTAGAAGTTTGGGAGTCCTTAATGAAGTTTTCCCCAAAAAAAAAAAAAAAAAAAGTAAGGATTTTATCCCCCAACTTTTTTATTTATTTATTTATTTTGTATCCCCAACAACCTTGAATATGAAAATTTTGCATGAATTTTATTAAATATTTTTTTTCATATATGTGGAAACTTTATCTTGATTTTCAAGTTTTATGAATTATTTTTTTGGATTAATTTCACAAATGTTTCTCAAACTTCTAACCCACTGTTAACATTTGACTTTAAATCCTAAAAAAATAAATAATAATAAATAAATAAATTTAATTTAAAATTAAGAGTAAATTTAGAATTTTATAAATGTTTTAGGGGCATAAAGGTCATTTTATCTATTGATATTTCTATTTATTCTAACATAACGCTCACCCCTCACTTTCGAGTCTCTGACACCGAAGTATTGATCTAAAACCAACAAATACAAACTACAGTGACTCGCTTATATGATTTTGTTAGTAAATATTATGTCTATGAAGTAGTTTTTTAAAATAATGAGAATTATTTAGTGTGAAATGTTATATAATTTTTATTTTGGTGTTTCAAACTTATGTATTTGCTTCTTATTACAAGATGTAAAACATTTAATTTATGCTACAACCTGATTAAAGTCATTAAAAAAATGTAATATATTGGTGAGAAAATCTCCAATTATTTTAATTACTTAGAAAATTGTTTTCCTGCTGCTCCAGATTGTCCTTTCCTCTGTAATTCAGCAAAAACTAATAAGAAGGCTTGACAGTCCACGGGACATATTATGACAATATTAGCGACGTACTGTCCTGTCTTTGGCGGTCATTTTGGGAGAAAACGACATATTTTTATTTATGAAATGAACATATCTTAAGTCGTTGTCCCAGTTGCACTTTCTGACTGTCCAACGATTAGGTTGAGGCGTTGGGAGGAGAGAAAGGCAATTAGAATTTTTGTCGTTCGCTATTCTTTTGTTTTTCTGAGCTTGTCGTTTACTATTCACTAAGAGACTAATATTGAATGAAGCTAAAAAAAAGAAAAAAAAAAAAGAAAGGAAAGATGATAGAATGATTTCCCTGTCATTGTGCTTTTCTTTTTTTCTTACAAGGATTTCCACCATCAACACCCAAAGAGAGAGAGAGAGAGAGAATTTTAAATTTATACAACAATAAGAATTTATTTCATTTTAGATATTAATTAAAGAGAGTGAATCGTAAAACTCACTCACTCATTAATAAGAAAATTTAGTTTGTAAACTTTTTTAGTTATTGGATAAGAAGTTTTAATTAAATGAATGGGTATTTTTAAGATAAATCTTTAAGTCAATGGCCAAAACACATCATACCTTAAATGTTTTTTTTTTTTTTTTTTTTCAATTTTAATGGCTTAAGTTTATCAAAAAGGTGCAATAGATCATTTCACTAATTTTCTGTCTGAAATTGTGCTCTCTGTTATTGCCAAGCCAGCATTTTGCCACATCACATTAAAATAATATTGTTTTAATAATTTAATTAAATTTTTTTTTAAAAAAAAAAAATTAAAAGGATGGTCAATGGAAATGCTGCTACCCCCAACTCCTCTAAGGTGGCAGCTAGGCACCCCAAAAACCCCATGGGAGTAGACACAAACACCCATGGGCGTGGCTTGCGACCACCCTCACGTGGTATAGGAGTGGTCGTAAGCAAACCCAACCCCATTTTGTGGCCACAAGCCACTCCCATGGGAGTTTGGGGGTGGCCAGCTACCACTAGGGGCAGAACTACCTCTAGGCTTGGAGGTCCCCAGCCCCCCCCTAAGACAAGGGGTGGTTCAATTTTATTTTTTTTTATTTTTTTATTATTTTTTTTTTTTAATTTTTGCCCCCTCAAACTAAATATTCTAGTTCCGCCCCTGGCTACCACCCTATATGACCTAGGGGTGGCAACGCCACTCTTGGCCACACCTCTATTTTTTTTCGTCATAATTTTGTTTTTTTGTTTTTTTTTTTTAAGATGTGATTTTTTTAATTAAATTATTATTTTAATGTGAAGTGACAAAAATGTTGATGTAGCACTAACAAATGACACAATTTTGAATAGTAAACCAATGAAATGATCTATTGCACCTTTCAATAAACTTAGCCGGCTGAAGTTGTAAAAAAAAAAAAAAAAATTAAGGTATGATCTATTTTGGCGCATTGATTCAAGAATTTATCTAAAAAGAGAGCTCTTACTATGAGGTCATGGTATAAACCAGCCATTTTACAGCATCCAATTACCATGTGACACATCTTCAATTTAAGAGAAATGCAAAAAATAAAAGATAGAACAACCATACCAAATCAAAAAGAGAAAGAAAAAGAAAAAGAAAAA
Organism: Corylus avellana; assembly: GCF_901000735.1. Classification (NCBI taxonomy): domain Eukaryota; kingdom Viridiplantae; phylum Streptophyta; class Magnoliopsida; order Fagales; family Betulaceae; genus Corylus; species Corylus avellana. Next base: position 6,866,730 of record NC_081543.1, read on the forward strand.
AGAAAAAAAACCCTAGCTGGCAAGACCTAGGCCAGACTCATGCCATGGGTTCGGCTAGACCCACACCGTGGGTCACCCTCTCTGGCCACTTTTCTGCCAAACCCAACCTCAAAATCCGTTTTTAATGCCTCAAAACTCGCTTCTAATACCTTAAAACTCGTTTTTTGATTCAAAACTAAAATCTAGATAATGAAGGTTAACATTTTAGGGATTCTATCACCCTAAAGAGATCCGCTAGAGAGGGCTACCGCTTGCCGTGACCCAGCTGTGAATGTTGCTACTGCGGCTATAGTAGATGTGGTGGGTGAATGGTGGGAGAGAGAGAAGAAGAGAAAGTGGGAGAGAAAGAAAAAAATTCAATGTTTTTGTTCCTATTCTATGAGGTGTAACTAGCTGATGTATACACCTTCTATTGGATGCTATAAAACATCACTTTTGCATATGGACCTGATAGAAGGTTTATCCATCTAAAAAATACCCTAAATGAATCATGTTTATGCTATGTGATATAAGAATTGTTATGATCTTAATATTTTATCAATGAAATTTGAAAGATTCTATATATATATATATAAATGAAAGATTAACATAAGAAGAAAAAAATAACATTTATAAGAGATTAAATAATAGGAGAATAACTTCTATAAGGTCTTGGCACAAATCAAGACATTTGTGCCCTCAAATAAGAAGGTGACACATCAGCGTGGAACACTCTAACAAAAATATGATGTTCCACTTAATCTTTTTTTCTAGAATACCTAAAACAAAACACCCTCTAAAATAACCTTTTCATATTTTTCTCCAAAATTATCCCAGCCACCAATCTACCGCCGGAGACGCCGCCAAAGACAACGCCAGAGACGACGCCGGGTACGCTAATTTTGCTCTCATTCTTCCTGCAAAGGAATATTAAAGGTTGATTATCACTAAGAATGAACTCACACCCATATTTATTTATTTATTTATTTTCATTATTTATTCACACCGTATTGGCAAAAAGGAAAGGGAAGGGAAGGGAGAAGGAAACAAAAAAGAAAAGAAAAGAAAAAATAGAAACAAGATCCGATCATATGCATATTTACAAATCTCTCCAGCCACACGTTCCTCTCGCCCTCATTTCCTTTTCTTTCTCTTTTTTTTGCCCAAAACTACAAGAGAAATGAATATATTAATATAGTTCTTTTTTTTTTTTTTTTTTTTTTTGGTTATAGGAATATCTCCGGCAAATAACACAACTTTGCGCATAAAAATCCCCCTACTGATCGAAAAACTTAATCATAACTTCAATCTCCGGCTTTCTCTGTTTTCTCCAGCGTTGTCTCCGACGGTGTCTCCGGCGGCAGGTTGGTGGCTTGAGTGGTTGGAGAAAAATATGAAAATGTTATTCTAAAAAGTGTTTTGTTTTAGATATTCTATAAAAAAATTAGGTGGAACACTATATTTTTGCTATAGTGTTTCACGCTGATGTGTTATTTTTTTTATTAGAGAGCACATATCTTGATTTGTGCCAAAGACCCAATAAAAATTATTCCCAAATAATAGATACAATTATTTCTGAAAGATTCTCCATTGGACTTGCAAAACCACCTACAATTAATGAATGAGACAAAAAACAAAAGAGATGCGTGTAATCACTCGAAGAAACAGACAAAAATGTTGTGACGTCACGTCCGAGATATTTGCTGATGCATAGGAATTGGAATAGGATGCTTTGTGTTACTGCCCTCAATTAGGTGGACCATTCCCATCTAAAACAGATGGAATAATCAATGCCATTAATAATTCTTAATTACTCTCATTAATTTGGGATTATAAAGTCAGCCATTTTGTTGTTTTAGTTTTAGTTTTGGATTCATTTGCCACGTTATAGAATTTGAATTGATAATGAATAGGGAAGAATCCATTGTTACGACCCCAAATCTTCAATTAAATCACTTTGAAAATAAAGAAAGTTAAGCTCAAAATGTCTTGTCGGGATCCGATGGCTGGGAGGTCACTCTGATACTTCAGTCTGAATTTGTTGTAATGTTGACGTAAGAAATACTTAAAGTGAAAATTATCTCTCGGTACTCCTCTCCGTCTAATTCTCCCAAAAAAATAGAATTTATTTTTTATAACCAAATTTTGTTCATTGGCTTAATAGATTCTGATAGCGCGAAATGTTAAAGTTATTAAAATTGTGACACGTGTCATATTTAAGGTAAGTGTCTCACTAACTAACTAAATTATGTCCATCGACTTAACAGATTTCGTTATTTTATTTTTTTTGACATGTACGGATATGTCAAAAAAAAAATTTTTTTTTTTAAAAAAATCTGTTAAGTCAGTAGACATAATTTAGTTGTAGGGACTAAATTGTTTTTTTTTTTTTTAATACCTTAGGAACCTCTGAGTTTATTTTGATAACACAATGAATTAATTGTAAATTAGATAAACCACATGAACTAATTTTACATTTTTTCTATTAATTTAAATAGATAGTTGTTCATAGCTCCACAGCCCTTGGAGTTTGGACTTGGTCTATTAATTGAGGTGAAGAAATTTGAAACTCAACCAGTTGGGAGCTGCAGGAAATATTTTTCTCTCTCTTTCTCTTATGGTCCCATGGTGTAGCTGCCTGGTGGTCCTCCGGCAGAGACCCATAAATGCAGTCAAATTTGCTTCATGCCATGGCCTAGCTACTGACTACCACATTTACTTACCTTTCCTTGCTACCTAGGGCCGGCTCAATTATCTTCAAGAGGTAGTTTAATTGGTTGGGACCACGCCTAATGAAGTGGAGGTCACTAGTTCGAATCTCTCTCCCCCCTCTTGTGCGGACATGTCAAAAAAAAAAAAAAAGGGCCGGCTCAATTGTCTTCAAGAGGTAGCTTAATTTGCTGAGACCACGCCTAATGAAGTAGAGGTCACTAGTTCGAATCTCTCTCCTCCCTCTTGTGCGGACATGTCAAAAAAAAAAAAGGGCCGGCTCAATTAATGCTACCACTCCCTACCTATAATATACGACTCAAAACATACCTTACATTCTTCTAATTACTATTTAGTCCAAATTCTCACTTGCTAATAATTACTATTGTGTCTATGCACAACTTATTTGTAATGCTCCCGTCCGATTAGAGTTAGGGTTAGGGTGGTCAACTTATGCATTTAGAGGAACAAAGAGCTATTTGGTCAACCAGTGCAGCTAACTAAATGTTAAACTAATTTGGGTGAACTTACTTTTTTTTTTTTTTTTTAATGTGAAATTTCATTCATTTATTTATTAAAAAGTCAAAGATTAATTACAACTTTCAGCATGCATAACGTCATGAATAAAATCAGGATATTCTTCCATCCAAATTTTCATCGTTAATGTATAGAGTGCAACTGGTGAACTAGATTTAAATGCAAACTTAAAATCATTTATTGAACGTGGAAACGTCTGGTCTAAAATATTTAAAATACCATATTTGTCATTAAATTATTCATAAAATAGAAAGGTTCCTTTGCCTTTGCATTTGTTTTAAAAATTCATAAAACACGAGTGAACTTAATACTTCTCCCCGACCATTATGGCCTCCTAGTTTGTTCATGCTTATAACCTAAAAACAAAATATAAAAAAGGGGTTAGCAAAGAAGGCTCAATAAAATAAAAAAAAAAAAAAAAAAAATTGCACGGCTGACGTAGTACTCCCAACTAACTTTTCGATTAATCCTGGCTAAATTTAAAAAAGAAAGACTGATCTAATCGTTGATTTAGACTGACATGAGGTTGGTTAGAACTACTAAATCAACATTATGTAATAAAAATATAGTATGTAGTGTTAGAATATACGGAAAATATTATATTTTCTGTATACTCCATAATTATATTGATATAAAATATTTTCTATTTATGGGCTGATTGTAATCAAATCAAAGGGATTTGATTACTATACTTATATTTAGACATTACCATATAAATATGGACTTTTATATTGTAGACAAAAAAAAGTCAATGAGTACAATGTAGCCCTTAAGGGTATTCCTAGTGGTGGACGTAGGTGTCTAACACTGAACAAACCGTAAATTCTTTGTGTTCATTCTCTATATTGCTTCCGCTATAATTCCCAAATCATCATTATTTCAACATACTATCAGAGCTATTTCAACATGGTATCAAAGTCACTTTTTTGTGGGCTCCAATTATTTCTCTTCTTTTTATTGTTCAATTTAATTATCATCATATTTCTTATTCCTGAGAAAAAGGTGCTGCCAACATTGTCCACTATGCCTTGCTTAATTGCCGAGGTTAGTAACTTTCAAAAAAAGAAAAAAGAAAAAAGAAAAAAAAAAGCCACAAGCTCTCAAGCACGTTTAGCAGTTCTTCAGCCCATACACGGGCCTACTCAGTTCAGCCCAAGCCGTCCAATGCAGACAGATCTCCCACGATGCCACTATTCGTGGTCGTTCATCGATGAGTCACCGGTGCATCCACCACCTTCTGCGGCCGTTATACTCCAATCTAGCGCCATCTTTGCCGCAACACCAACTTCTGCGCCGTTCAGCCGGCCTTCTTCAGACACCTACGTTAAATGGCTCCAGCTTTCGTCTCCGGGCAGATCCAGCCACCGCAACAAGCCACTCCGGGAGCAGCCCCTGCCTTTTCAGTCGTGCTGTTCCATTTCTCTCGACCACAATCACCCACGTCAACAGTCAGTTTCTCCAGCTGTTCAGCTAGCTATCATCCCCGCGATCTAGCTTACATGTTGTTATTAAAATAACAATATGTATGATATAGTTTAATCAATGGTTAAGATTAAATCTTAAAGTTGATTTATTTTTAAAAGCTTTTAATATAAGAAAGAAAATAAAGAGAGATTTTGAGAGATTTAATCTTGACCATTGATTAAACTACAACATACATACTGTTATTAAAATAACAACATGTAAGCCGGATCCGGGTTGTAAATTGGTGAGTGTGCCTTAGGCTTAATTGTGGGAGAAGGGCTCTGTTTGGTAGCACTATTAATGGGAGTGCCTATTCTAGTTCACAGATATCCGCCCAAGTGGGCTCATTTTCTTTTTATTTTTGGCCCTAGTTGGCCTTGGCTCATAGTCGGCCCTTTTTAATTTTGGCCCAAGTTGGCCCTAGCCCATAATCGGCCCTTTTTATTTTAGGCCCGTTGTCAGCCTCTTTTGGATTTTGGCCTGTCGTCGGCCCCTTTTGAAGTTTGGCTCAATGTCAGCCCTGGCCCGTTATCTGCCCCTTTTGGAGTTTGGCCCGTTGTCGGCCCTTTTGAATCTGCATTCACCAGCCACCTGCCAACCTCTATCTCCTCCGGCAGTAGTCATCATCTACGGCCCGTTCCCCGCCTCCACCACTGTCGTCATCATTGTTTCTGATTTCAAACTCAAGGTTCTAGAATATTCCACATTGAGTTTGAAGGGGGATGTTAGAATATACGGAAAATATAATATTTTTCGTATATTCCATAATTATATTGATATCAAATATTCTCTATTTATGGGTTGATTGTAATCAAATATTGGGATTGTAATCAAATCTAGGAAATTTGATTACTATACTTGTATTTATATATTACCCTATAAATAGGGACCTTTGTATTGTAGACAAAAAAAATCAATGAACACAATATTGCCCTTAGGGGTATTCTTAGTGGTGATGTCTAACACTGAATCACCCATAAATTCTTTGTGTTCATTCTCTATATTGCTTTCGCTATAATTCCTAAATCATCATTATTTTAACATGTAGCATTAGTCTTTTCTTTAACTTATAATCCAAAAAACAATGTTCTTGTGCAAAGTTCATGTAAGAGGAAAAAGAAACTTCTCTGTTCAAAATTAACGAAATGTTTAATGGATGAGTAACGAATATGAACACCGTTTTTTTGGATTCTAACTTTACATACCATATTTTTATCCTACAACATGTGGGTTGAAAATGTGATATATATAGCATTATTTTTTCAAATATGTCATTTTGTTAATGTATTGTCCAATTAATTAAGGGCATGCCACGTCAGAAAAATCCATTAATGTCATGTGGCTCTCCAAAGCTCCCTCCTCCTCCCCTTTCCATTCTACTCCCTTATTTCTTCCTCCCCCTCACCATTTCGCCTCTTTGGAGGCCTTTCTATCCGTCTCTTTTGAGGCCATTCATTGCTTCATCATAAATGTTATCCACCTCTTTTGAGGCCCTATCCCATAGATCAAACTCTTATGTTAGTTTTTAGGTTAGCTAATTTGGTGTTCAAAAATGTAATTTCTTCTCGGTTGAATCTTTAGAGCAGATATGTTTTGTAATTGAAGTTGTACATAGGTTAGTAGAAGTTGATGTCATGAATAGTATTTGAGTGTAAGAATTTTCTAACTGTATCTATAACTTTGTAATTTCATATCATTTGGCTATGTTTTATCATAGCTTTATGCTATGTGATATAAGAATTGTTATACTCTTAATCTTTTATCAATGAAATTTGAAAGATTCTCATTAATATATATATATATATATATATATATGATTGAGTTATCCCTTGAAAACAATTGTATTTATTATTTATTCTCTTATAAATGTTATTTTTTTCTTCTTCTGTCAATCTTACATTCAATTATATATATAAGAGATTAAATAATAGATACAATTGTTTTCAATGGATAGCTCAATCAGTTAATTTTTTTTGAAAATAATAGCATCATCAATTCATTAAATGATCAAAAAAGGAGAAGTAAAACAACTCCCACAGTACAGATTCAGGATTACAGTTCGGAGCAGAGATCACTAATTTGAATCTTTCTCTCCCACTTATATGGACATGTAAAAAAAAAAAAAAAAAATAGATACACTTATTTCTGAAAGATTCTCCATTGGACTTGCAAAACCACCTACAATTAATGAATGAGACAAAAAACAAAAGAGTTGCGTGTAATCACTCGAAGAAACAGACAAAAATGTTGTGACGTCACGTCCGAGATATTGGCTGATTCATAGGAATAGGATGCTTAGTGTTACTGCCCTCAATTAGGTGGACCATTCCCATCTAAAACAGATGGAATAATCAATGCCACCTATACATTAATAATGCTTAATTACTCTCATTAATTTAGGATTATAAAGTCAGCCATATTTGTTTTTAGTTATGGATTCGTTTGCCACGTTATAGAATTTGAATGGATAATGAATGGGGAAGAATCCGTTGAAGGGACGCCAAATCCTCAACTAAAATCACTTAGAAAATAAAGGAAATTAAGCTCAAAATGTCTCGTCGTCCAATGGGAGGTCACTCTGATGCTTCAGTCTAAATTTATTGTAACATCGACGTAAGAAATAATTAAGTACGGTAATTATCTCTCGGTACGGCTCTCCGCCTAATTCTCTCAAAAAAATAAGATTAAAAGATCTTGAATTCTAATAAGAAAGCTTGCAGCGGAAGACTTTTATAATACATTATGTTAACCATTTTAATAATCCTTGTTGAAATATCTAGGCTATTTCATCAATCCTTATAACAAATAATATCATAGCTTCTAAGAAAGCATCGAATTTAAAGATGAACATCCAAGTTACAGTATCGTACTAGCAAAAAATCTCCAAAATGAATTATTATATGCCAAGTCTCAAAAAGGACCAAAAGTTTGAAATAAGCAAATCTAAAGAATCATTAAAGAGCTACCATAAAATTGATAATACTGCCAAAAAAAACCCCAAGAAAGTATCATGACGTGGGTTATCAAAACCATGCCGACCTAGGAGTGGGCCTAACTCCTCAAAGATTAATCTAGTGAGCGGATCAAAGTCAACATCTTATTCAGACTCCCAATATCCATCCTCATTGGATTCAACAACTATAGAGAAGACGAATGTTTTACAATTAAAAAAAAGATAAAAGTATAACTTCATGACTTAGTGAGTATAAATACATAATATTACAAGTTGTTTTGTGAACTCAGTGGAGTTAAAGGGGTTATTTAACTTTCAAATATTAATATGCAATATCATCATTAGTTATAAACTTATGGATGTAGTATAGATATAAGGCACATAATAATTAAGGAAAAATGTCATAGTGTGCTACTCCCCTTTAATCCATTGCTTGGTAGGGTTGATGTTGTCTCGAGCGACTTGTAGTATAATACTAGTGCACCGATATTGCCGCATACCGTCATCATTAGTGGCTTGACCGGGTTTAAACACCGGACTAACACCATCATTTTGACTCACAATCAAACATGGTTGTGCTAGTCAATTATAAAACCATTGAATCTAAGGCCAAACATAAAAGTAAACCTCTTGACTATAAAGATTAACCCGTGTAATGGTAGCCATAACCTTCATCCTTACATGAGGCACTATTTCATACAATGTAATTTACATTGTTTTTTATTTTTATTTTTTTATATGAATGTATTTTCAAATCCTCATTTACATCTTATCATTTCTAACTCATGTTTTTCAAAAAAGAATTAGGGTTCACATAGCTCTAATTTCTAAATATATTTCATGCGGATATGTGAGTTACAAATATGAATGTTTATTGTATAAAGTAGTAACGTTATGAAATAATATGAATAACTTGTATCCGTGTGAGTTTACTCACCAGGATCACAAGGCTCTTCCAAATAACCTTCTAGACATTTATTACCCTCAAAATCTGAGAAATAATCATTAATTAAAACTTAATCTAAGCTAATATGTCATAAATCTTAATCCAAGAACAAAACGGTCATTTTACTAGATGGTCGAACAATACAGCAAGTAATACAAGTAGAAGCATGCTAGAACAATGACTTAGAACGAGATTAAACGAGATGGTTACCTCTTCTTGAGTGAAAACCCCAAGATCCACTTTCTCCCTCCCCTTCCTCTCAATCTCTCTAACTTTAAGGTTTCGAGAGGCAGGGAATAATGAAATAAGACTAAAGGATCAAGAAGCATAGCCTAAAATAAACCCACACACGCCCAAAAGGGAAGAAATGTCTTAAAATCAAGTTGTTATAACCTTCCATCGATCTTTCGAGTACCAAGTCAAACGTTCATGACAAGGGTTGCATCAAATGCTCGATTGTCCCAATCGATCGTTTGATGTCTCACAATTTCCTTAAAAGTCCAAATATCCAATACTTAATCCAAATCCAATGATCCCAAGTTAATTTTACACACACTTAACTTAATTATATAAATTTTATTTCGAGGTGTTACATTTGTATTGGAGAAGAAAAATAGCTCAAATAGAGTTGGAGAAGGAGAGTAACTAGCTAAAGTTGAACATACCCCAGAATAACCGAATTCTCTTACCTTTTATGGAATGTTTTCCTACGAGTGTTTTTTGCTAAAGGAGAGGTTCATGGGCAAACAAATTTGATTTCGTGGCCTCTACTCCCTTGGACACACATTCTTAAACCCCAATAATACCTAGATGTGAGTACTGTTGGAAAAATGTATCTTAAACTCCAATTGATTTTTAAGGTACTTTAGTTGTGTGGAATTAAATTTTTTAGGGTATTTGTAAAATTAAATGCCTGAGTCGATGCATGGAAACAAATAATAACCTTCATTTTTTTTTTTTTTTTGTTAATTTTTCACTTTTAACTCCTTAAGTTCATCGAAAATGTATTATAAACCCTTATGTTACATTTCATCCAAATTTATTTAACGTCCGTCCATTAAACCTGAATGCACCGTTTGTAGGTTGACACTGTTGCAAATTCTCCACCATCACTCTTACTCTTGTCGATCACCAAGGATGAAATAGTAGTAGGAACCATAGTAAGGTGGTTGAAAACATAATGATGAGGGCTGGTTCTTAATCAAGCAACATGTTTGGAAAGAAATCAAAAATAGAAAGCTGGTCTCAGCAAGGTGGGAGGAGGAACAACTCAAGCTCTTTGATGGGTCAGCTTTTCCAGTTCCAAAATCAACCAAGCCAACAAAGTATACCAAATCTTATTGGGGAGTCTTCTGCTGGAACGGCCAAGAACTTCTTCAAATGCACCCATTGACAAGCCATTTCTACTCAATTCTTTTGGAACCAGTTGCCAAGAACTTCTTCAAATGCCACCCACTGTAGCAGCAATTGCACATTCAGTTCCCTTGCTATATGGGGAAGATAAGCCAGCCATCCCTCTATTTGTGATCCTAGGTTAGCAATTAATTCACTATTAATTCTCGTTTTTCTTTAAATCCTGCTAATGTTTCATCCTTGGTGATGGATAAGAGCAACAATGGTGGTGGAGAATCTGAAACAGTTACTGCTGTAAACCTACACAGTACGGTGCGTTTTGAGTTAGATGGACGAACGTTAAATAAATTGGGAGAAAATGTAACGAAAGAGTTTATATGATATTTTCGATGAACTCAAGGAGTTAAAAGTGAAAAAAAAAAAACATTGAGGGTGTTATTTGTTTTCATGCGTTAACTTAGGGATTTATTTTACAAATACCAAATTTTTTATTCAATGTTTTATTAAATAAAAAATATACATATATAATTGTTTACATGCATACCTCTATTTTGCTTTTATGCTATCATGTACATGTAATGTACTCGAGTTAGATTGAATTTAACTTTGGTATTAGTACAAAGTTTATCACACAATAAGATCTAAGTCATAGGTTCTTGTAATTTGTAAAACATTGTTCGCAGTCGTAAATAGAACTGAGAATTATATCAAAACTATAACACATTAACTTGTGATGATTTATCTCGATCATAGAAAGTAGAGACTTCAAGTTGATATCTTCATGCAGAAACATACAGATGGAATGCACTGAACGTGTCATGCGAGTCATCACTCTTTATTAACACTATCATAATAATCAAGCACACTCAGAGACCACTTATAACAATTATTCTAAATCTTGAAAGATCGTAAACTCAAATATAAAGTATAGGTCACTTTGACGCATTTAGGAGTGAGACATTTACCAAGGTCAAAATCTCAGTGCATTGGGTGATCACATATAACATTGTGAGAACGCTATCTTTCAAGATGAAATTCAAGTCCTTTGTGAAAATAAAAAATATAAGGAATATTTTCCTTGATATAAATTTAATGTGGATGATTATTTAGCAATATCCGATAATGGACAATATGCAGCAATATCTGGACACTGATTTTATACTATAGGTCTCTTGGGACAATGCAAACCCTGCCAAGAAGGGTTTAATATCTCTAGTAGACCATATGAATGTTTAACATATGACATGCTCACTAAATATATATCATGTATTATATATTTAATGCACTATCATGACATTCTTTTTATTCAATAGAGAACTTCATTTATATTACTACTTGTGATTTGTAAACCTTTTGCTAAAGAACTGAGTTCACTCCATCATGATACCCTGTACACCATGTGTATTACTACTCATTAAGTTGCGGACGACTTGTATCTTTTTTACCTGTAAAAATATGTGTTATTTTCTAGTTGGACTCCCTCTAATAGATAGCTGGTTGGGTCGTGGGGCTTGTCCAAGGGCGAGAAGGTAATTAGCTGTTGAATATTTCTGTTGTTCTTTGGTTGGTTGCTTTTTCCAGAATGTTTGTCTTTTCTGCTGTGTTGTTTTTCCTGTTGTTTGTAAGTTAGGGGCTGTTTGGTTGGCTCCTTGTGTTTGTACTCTTGTTTCTTGATATCAATTAATTTTTATTCATAAAAATAAAAATAAAAAGGTCAGAAATTTTTTGTTTTAATTCAAACTCTCAAGCCTGAAAAAACCATAGCTGGATTTTGCTTTGAAACCAATCATGTTATTCTTATATCTATTTTCGTAGGATCAGTGACAGTTATTGACTTGATTGATTTGCCCCCTTGTGATCCCCATATAATGAAACTGTTCATGTCAGTTAGATAGAATGCTAAGTCAACACAAAGTTTGAGAGAGCTCTGTTTGGTTAACTCACCAAAACAGAGGATTGTGATCTCAAGGCTTTACAGAGAGTTAAGAACGTAAAACGTAGAAAGCGGAAAGCCCATATTCGTATATCTAAAAGCCAGATAAAGAATACAACAAGTAGAAGACTAAGAAAGGAAAAAAAATGAGACTTGGGGGAGCTTCTTCTGGTTGCAGATGGACTGGTTGATTGCCATCTTTGGAGTGAGTTGCTGAAGTAGTTGTTGGGATTTATCCTCAAAAAGGAATTCTATACTCTTATCTGAAAATTCCTAGGCTTCCTACAAACTTCTCAAGTGTTTGTTTTAAACCCACTTTAGTCTCTCTAAGATAAGTAGAGGCAAGATGCATGGAGTGCCTTGAATGTGGGATAGTTGCTGTGACATCTCACATCGCCTGTGTATAGAGATGAGGATGTGCTTAAATGTATACTACACCTTTAATGATAACAAGGCCATGATTATAACATTCCTGCTCTAAGTGGTATGATATTGTCCGTTTTGGGCCAAGCCTGCACAGTTTTATTATTAGGTTTGCCTTCAAAAGGTTTCATACCATTTAGAGAGAGTACATTCCATATAAACACATTATCTTTTCCATGCCCAGGCAATGTGGGACGTCACAATCACCCCTTCTTAGGACCCAACGTCCTCGCTGGCGACCCTCATGGGCTTGTGCACCCTCCCCCCATCTCAGGCTGGGTATGGCTCTGATACCATATGTAACATCCTGCTCTAAGTGGTATGATATTGTTCGCTTTGGGCCAAGCCTGCACAGTTTTATTATTGGATTTTTTCCCAAAAAGCCTCATACCATTTAGAGAGAATATATTCCATATAAACACATCATCTTTTTTATGCCCAAGCAATGTGAGAAATATTGTGTGTCATTGAGGTGGGGTGTTACAGGTGCTTTGCTTAATTCCTGGTCAATGGAGGTGGTTCTAGATTGGATCTTTGCAGGCCAATTTTTTGAAGTAAAATACCTTGTTGTATCTATCTATCTCATCATTTTGCTTGTTGAAGTTCTTTTTGGTTTCTACTTTGTAAGGGAGACAGATATTGGGACCTAGTTGTTGTATCTTTAAGGTTTAAAATTACAAAGAAGTTGAGGTTTAAAATCAATATTCTTCCTTTGTTGTTGTAGGAATATTTTGACAAAACGTACAATTGCTTTACTTTTGTAAAAGTAATTAAAAGAAAGATTAGGGTAACCACCTTACGTGGAGGAGGGGTGGCCGCACGACAACCCCATCTTCTTTTGTTCTCTTTTTAATTCTTTTAGTTTTTATACAAATGGACCTTTAGATCTGTTTGAGTTTTTCAAAATAAATAGGTATACTCTATAAAATATATTTTCTCAAATGTCGATGACATTGGAAAATCTATAAAAATAAAAGAAAAATAAAAAAAAACACAGTTTTTCCTTTATGTCACGTGAGAATACTTTTTCAAACTAAAATTCTCTTCCAATTCCTACTCTCTTGGTGTGTTTGTGGTTTCACTATGGCTCAAAGTATCTAGTTTCTCAAAAGAGAAAGGGGGCATGATGGCTTATGATTTAACACAATATATTACCTTAAAGATCATTCAAGGTAGATTTAGTATGTACGTTGCTTAAAGTGAGCTAAATTAACGCTAATTATAATATTAACCTACGCCATTTTCACAAGGATGGATAAAATCTATTTTATTGTGAGAATGTAGAGTCTATGCATATTACGATGCACATGCATGATGCTATATTATTTAATTTTTTAAAAAGAAATATTAATATTAATATCATGTACACCGTTAGGTCCACTAACTTTACATTTCCAACCTTTAAATGAAATGATGATCCTATTCCTCACTTTGTACACTTTGCATCCCTGCAACATAATTGCAGGTTCTAAGCATCATGCAAATTAAGCAAGGTTCATTTTCCTTACACCACAGGTGGTTTCAATGATACTGCATGAGTGAAAGATTTTGGGTGCCCTCTCCCTATCTTACCAGAAAAATGGGGCTAGTGTTCTTAAGGGATCCCTCTGTTGGTCGATAAAGTTTCTTGATCCCACAGACAAATGATTAGTGTACCCAATCCAACAAGCTAGGAGTAATTAGCAGGCTATATATGGTCCATTAGTCGTCAAGAAGTAGCAAAACTTGATTCTATTTTGAGGCAAACAAACAAATCTAAGAGGAACAAGCTTGAGTTTTAGGCTTTCTTTTTTCATTCCCAGAAGAGAATTATTTTCTTCAAGAAGCATGCTGAATGGTTTTAAGTGCTTTAGCATTTATATCACAATTCTTGTCTTCCTACATAGATGTAAGCCGCATTTTTGTTTTATCTTGTTTTTGTTAAAACTAAGTGTATATAACTCCAATTTTTCAAGGGTGAGTTATACCCAAGAATTTGTATAATTTAGTATCAAAGATAGGTTCCACATCACAGATTCGAGTGACGGAAAGAACGGGCTATAGGATAGAGTGGACGCCGTGAACCTCGGATTCGGAAGGGTGATGGTATGTTATGATTCTAAATACGTACCTCACATGGCTTAAATAAAATCTTGATCACTCTCAAATTGCAAACCGGTTTTCAATAATGAGTTATACCCAAAATTTGTATAATTTCCATTCGAAGTTTTTTACTACAAGTAATATATAACAAAACTAGGATGAATCAACTTCATCAGCCTTTGGCCAAGTAAGATAAGAGAAAACACAATTTGTCCTGACTGTTTATGATCTGTCTTAATTAGAAAATGCTAACACTTTGAGGGCCACTCCCTGAAAATTATTGAGAGGGATTTTGAGGCTATCAACATCATATATAGGCCCCATTGGAGGATGTGGTTTTCGCATCACCATAAAGGAAGCTCATGTATTTGAATGCCTTCACATGTCTACAAGAAGGATATTATATAGCAATCTAGCTTCAACTAGCTTACCCTTTAAATTACAACCTCTCTATGAGACAAAGTTATAATAGTTCAAGAGACAAAGAACTTAAGAGTTAAGGGTTACAAAAATTCAAGAGATAGAGTTATAAATGATAAATTAAATTTATTATTGATAATGTAAAAATAGAAAAAGGCTTGTAATATTCATATTTTTTCTTTATAAATAGATGAGTATTATGCACAATAAAAAAATCAAGAAAATATAATTAAAAAAATGTTTTAATGTATAAACGTAAACCATAAGTCGAACTACCTTATAAGTTTTAATATATATATATATTAGAACTTATAATATACATAGAACCAGTTTTAATGGTCGTAGATGAAGCGTCTACGCCAATATAATTGCTAATGGAATTATGAATAGGGACCCCACGCTAGGGAAGGAAAGAAATGCCAAAATGGTCTTATCAACTAGTCTGCTACGCACAACCATGAAAACGACAAGATATTTGTGACATGAGACTTCCTATTTCTCCTTTTTTTATTATTTTATTATTTTATTATTTTATTTTTTATCAAATCTATTATTGAATTCATTAGACTTACATATACATCTTATAAATTTAATAGTAATTTTTTTTTAAAAAAATTATGAATAAAGATAAATAAGAGGTAGAATAATATATAGCATTTCCCTTACGACATATAGCATTTTCATTTCCCTATCATCAATGGTCTTTTATCACACTAAACTCTGACCCTCAAGAATCACGACCACATCGATCTCTCTTCTAATTCTTATTTATTTATTTATTTTTATAGATGACTTAAAGGCACGCTTAATGATATGACATTGATATTAGATGCTAATTAATATGAACATTGGAGTGTCAATTGAAACATATGTAACATATGACAAACCATTCATTTTAACAGAAACGTGATAAAATCACGCCAATTTAAAATCTGGACAAAACTTGCGGAATTCGTAAGACTTACATATAGATCTTATAAATTTAATAATAAAAAATTATGAATATAGATAAATAAGAGATAAAAATAGCATTTCCCTACGACATATAGCATTTTCACCTTCCTTATCTTCAATGGTTGTTATCACACTAAACTCTGACCCTCAGGAATCATGACACATGCTCCTCTTCTAATTCTTATTTATTTATTTATTTTTATGGATGACTTAGCGCTTAATGATATGACATTGATATTAGATGCTAATATAAACGCTGGCGTGTCAATTGAAACATATGTGACATATATATGACAAACCATTCATTTTAACATAAACGTGATAGAATGACCTATTTAAAATCTCGGCAAAACTTAATAACCATATTCTTGAAATTAGAAATACAAAGACTAAACTCAAATTAGATAAAAACCGAAGGATTAAATATAATTTCTTCCGTATTTATTTAAAACACATATTTTAGTGTTATGCTTATCTACATTTGGACAAGTACTTTCGCACAGTATTGCTTTATTTTATTATTTTCGTGCTTTATTTTAAAGGCCCTTCTCTACCAATCTTTAAGGAGAATATAATAAATGCCACAACCCTTATCATATGGTGTGTATTTCTTCACATTTTGATTGAATTTTCATATCCATCAGTGAGTGACTTATTCTATTCTTCTCATATATATACTCTGAACCATATAATGCAAAAGATTGTGGAACATAAAGTACAGATCACATGAACATGAAACAACTCGAGCATTACAAGTTAAATGAACTTAATAAAGCACCGAATGAATTTATATAAGAAATCAATAAATTAAAGAAGACATTTTTGATCATATACTACTGCAAAACCAGGCATTTTTAATATGGTCTGCTAATTTTAGTACAAATGTCACTCCATTACAACAAGTAACCACTACAAGAATTTGCTTTATTAGCCTTTAAGACAAAGTCGCTGCTAATAATGACTCATTAGTGATGAGTGCTCACCGCTAATGAGTCATTATTAGCGGCGACAATTTTTTCGGTGTTAATAGTAGACGCTAATACAGATAAATAATAATAATAGCGTCGATTGTTTCATCAACGCTAATATGTCACCTCTAATAACTTGGTGATCATAATTTTTTTCCCATGCTCGGGCTGTAGTTGGAATCTATTAGCGATAACAATACATATTGCCGTCACTGGTGTTATTTATTATCTAAATAAATTAAAATAGAAACACATTAGATGCTAATGACATATTATGAGCAGCGTCATTCTCTACTGATAAGGGATCAATAGTATCGACATACACGATTGATGCCATTGGCCACTAATAAATAATAATAAAAAAATGCATTAGTGTCGACCATAATGCGTCGCCGATGATAAGGGATCAATCAACACTATTGACCATTAGTAAAAATAAAAATAAAAATAAAAATGCATTAGTGTCTACCTTAATATGTTGCCACTAATAAATGATTAATAGCGTCGACATGTGGGTAGACGCTATTGATTATTAATAAGAAAAATAAAAATACAAATACATTAGTGTCGACACTAATAAGGGGTCACCATGAATAAATAAATAAATAAAATAGGCTATTAAAATTTAAAAATTTAAAATGTATATTAGAAAAATTAATTATTTTATATTGTTATTAAAATTTTCAATTTTTCTTTAATATATATATACACACACACATGATAAGATCAATCAGTCGATCCTAGTGCATTAGTTTGATCGATTGTAACACGATCAAATGATCTATTGAACTCTAAGGATTTTGTATTATCCGTCTTTATGTATTTGTCCTATCAATCATGATAAGATTAATCAATCGATCCTAGTGCATCAATCTAATTGATTGTGTTATGATCAAATGATCGATCAAACTTGACATAATTAAAGGTTAAATCGAACATCCGATCAATCCTAGTGCATTAGATTGATCGATCAAACTCTATCAATTTTGTATTGTTCGTCCTTGTGCATTAGTCCAAACAATCATGATAAGATCAATTGATCGATCATAGTGCATTAGTCTAATCAATCATGATACGATCAAATTTGATACAATTGAAAGTTCGATCGAATATTCGATTGATCCTAGTGCATTTGTTATGACAATGTTATAAAAAAATGATGAATCAAGGGGTCTGTTCAGTGCGTGGCTCTACCTTGCTCTTACACTAACACATCAGCCCGAAGCTTACCTGCTTCTCTTGATCAGGACAGATCGTTGAGGTTGATATGTTATAGCCTAGATGGAGTTCTAGTTCTATTTACAACTATGGACAGTAACTTTATAATTTTGTTAAGAGTAAGGACAAAATTATATTGTCCTTACTCTATTTACAACTATGAACTAAGTTCTACTTAATTTGAAGGAAAACTTTGTCACAATTTATTAACATGAATATTGTTTTTATTTATTTTTCAATTGTTAGAAGATGTGATTGTCAAATTCTCGCAAAATGCTCCCAAATTGTGGCGAGGAAGATGAGAATGAGAAAGGATTATGCATGGAGTAAAATTTTGGAGATAGAAGATATTATGTTAATTTACTGTAGTAGTATGACTTGGAGTGAGAGCTAATGTATAATCTTAGCTGCTGTCCTAAAATGATGTGAAAAATCCTAGTTGTCATTTTTTAAAGTCAGAAATTAATAATAACATATGTCGCATTTTTATTGGGTATACCGTAACAAAGTAATAGATTCTATTCAGTTACTTAATAGAAATTGATTTTAGGGAGTAAACTGTTATTTTGGCCTACCCTAAAGACTTATAAATTATTTTTTTATACCATAGCGAGTTATTTATAATTTAGGCAAACTACAGGGATCTATAAATTATTTTTTATTCGGAGGTCACTAGTTCGAATCCCCTCCCGCTTCCCTTGTGTGGACATGTCAAAAAAAAAAAAAAAAAAAACTATAGGGACCTATAAATTATTTTTTATATCACAGGGAGTTATTTGTAATTTAGGCCGACTAAAAGGACTAATTTTGCATTTATCCCTAAATATTAACCTAATATTTATTTGAGGAACCATTTTGGATTGCTAACAAAAAATAAAAAATAAAAATCCATTATTCGAGCACGCATCCTTTAAGATTTTTACAAAATGTTTGACATACCTCATGAAAAAAGCATGGCTCTTGGACATAAGGTCTGTTTGGTAAACTCTCAAATTAAAACTATTTTCACTTAAATGCTAAAACATCTTCTCTAATATCAGTTAACTAAACAGATTTTCAGATATGGCCCTTACCTTACCACTAACACAATTAAAAAAAAAAAAACAAAAACAAAATACTTCTAAAAAAAACTAAACACAAAACACTTCTTAAAAAATAATTATCAGCAAAGTTTGGCGGTCTCGCATGAGTGGCCACCAAGAGCATCTGACAGCGGTGCCCCACTATGGCCGTCAGAAACTTCTGGTGGCCTTGTGGTAGTTGCCATGCACTAATGGTGGCTGCCTGCAGAAATGTTCGGCAGCCGATGCCAACAGTGGTCGCCATGAACTTCGAGTAGCTCTGTAGTGGCCGTCATGAATTTCCGATGGGTGTGAGATATATGGCTGCCATGAACTTCAGACGTCTTTGCAATAGCTGCTAGAAATGTCCTACTAAATATATGTGCACATGGAATAGTATTATACGAAATAATCTCTTGAAAATATTGTGATGGACCAGTGTTAGCATATTGAGAAGTATTACACATCCAAAATTTTCTTTCAAAAAATTAGTTCTCAAATGATGTGTCACCATCTCATGAGATTTATTATTTTGGAAGTATGTTACAAACTCATGGGATGATGACTCATAATTTAGGAACCAACTTTTGAAACAAAAATTTAGAATGTTTAGCATTTCTCTAGCATATTATATCAATGACTAAAATTCACTCTCAACTCTCAGCACTCAAAGTGAAATAATAATCAATATACTCAAAAACCTTAAAGCTCATGAAAAAAATCTGAATTGAAGAGAAGTTATATGTATATATAGTACGTTTAGCATGATGGATGGTTAAAAAGGATTAAGAGTAGTTCACATCAGTTGAAAGTCTAATTAACCAATTAACCAGATTTGCCCTTCTTCATGCAATCTAAAATTCATTTCTTTGTTTTATGTACAAAGTGCCATATTCATTTCCAGTGATCACCGCTTGCATATTGAGGTGAGATAATAGATATATATGGTGCTGCAAGGCTAGGTTGGACATACGCAGTACTGATCCTCTTATATTTTTGTATTGAAAAAGAAATGGCAAATGACTAGAAAAAAAAAAAAGAAAGAAAGAAAAAGAAAGGAATGCAATTTATGATGGATAGAAGTTTAATTCAGTCTCTAAAAGTATCATGTATATATTTCTTAGCATGTCAAAAACATATGTTCTTTACCACAAAGACAACACTTTTAGAGATTAAGTTAGACAAATTCCAACATTAATTAACCCAGTTAATAAGAAATGTGTATACATTTATGATATATCGTGTTACACGAGACACATCCAAATGTGTGTGTGTGTATATATATATATTGTTCCAATCACTTGCGGAAAGATGCATCAATTCGTAGTGCATATATATAAATGGCTTACTTACCTAATGCATGAAACACATCATATATATCACTAGCCCACACTTTCACAAAAGAGTTGATACGCCAATCTTAGGTCATGTGGGTTTTGTAACTATTTATGTTGCCATATATTCTCAAAAATTCTTCTGCATGCTTTAAGAATAATAATAATAAATAAAGAAAAAATAAAAGAGCAAAACAAACCGTTGAATTCGTAAATCGACAAGGTTTAATTTAAGACATTTTTGGAACGTAAAAGTAAGCATGCACAATAAAGCTAAAGTTTTGACCCATAAAAGAAATATAAAAAGAAGCTGCTAAGAAAATAAAGAAAGAACAAAGGTTTTCCCTGGTTACCTCGGAAGGAAAATACACAACAAATTTACTTTTATATATATATATATATATATATATATATGTATATATCTCAGCTGCCGATAGAGGAATCGACACGTGTAGTAGCAAAAGTTTGGTACTTTTAAGGTTGGTGCTGACGTCCAGCAGACATTACAAAGTAACCTAGACATTACCTAGTAAAATGACAGCCAATTAAGATTCATCTGGTTTTAACATGTTTGCTGCTCATATTTATGTCAGGTGGTGAGTGAAAGTGTGTTGATGGAGGATGCAGTAATAAATAACACGGGCAATGAAAGTGAAAACAGATCAAAACCCAGATGTAGATACTCTAAAACATACATAAAAAAAGTACAAAGATAAACATAAACACTTTTCTCAGGTTTTTTTTTGTCTTTTTTTTTTTTTTTTTTTTTTTTCTTTCTTCTGTTCCTTTTTATCCCATTTGGTACCCTAAAAGCACAGGCTCTTTAAGAAAGTTTGTTCATCCTTTAACTGAGATAAGAAAAATAGAGAGAGAGAGAGAGAGAGAGAGAGAGAGAGATGGGGAGGGGGAGGGTTGAGCTTAAGAGGATAGAGAACAAAATCAATAGGCAGGTGACATTTGCTAAGAGAAGAAATGGGCTGCTCAAGAAGGCATATGAGCTTTCTGTTCTCTGTGATGCTGAGGTTGCTCTCATCATTTTCTCAACCCGTGGCAAGCTCTATGAGTTCTGTAGCAGCTCTAGGTATCTCTTTCTCCTCTCTCTTAACTTTTTTTAGCTAACTTTTTTCCCTCTAAAACTCTCTCTATTTGTGTGTGTTTGTTATATATATATAGATACATGTGTGTATATTTGTTAAGGTGTGTTTTTGACTTGTTTTCTGCAAGATCTGTGCTTTTTCTAAACCTAGATAGTGTTTCAGCGGCTTTTGGAAGGAAAAAGATGCCCTATCTCTCCCATTTTTCTTTAATTTTGATTTTTTGGTTTTGGTTTTGATCTGTTTTCTGTGCCAGCTTTTCTTGATTTATCACCCAAGTAAGTGGAGCTACTTGTGGGTTGCTCTCTGAAGATCTAAGTGTTTTTTTTTTTTTTTCCTCTTCTTATATTTTAGTAAAAATATAATTCATATATAATTATTAAGAGTTATTAGTGTTCTCACTTTAATAATTTATGGATGTATGAGATCCTCTTCAGTTCAGATGTGCTTACTACATCTTTGATTTCACTCTCTCCATCCATCTCTCTTTCAAAATCAAATCAGGTCATTAGAGAAAATCATCAAATGATTCTTAGATTGGTTAGAAAGTTCAATACTGGGTGATTTGGAAATTTAAATTATTGATTTGTTTAACTTATATATTGATTATCAAGAAAAAAGCAGCTGGAGCAACTTGACCTAATATTAATGATCACTTTTCTAGACTAAAAGAGACAATTAGCTGTACTGGTTTACTGTTATGATTCGGTGACAGAGATTTGATGTTTGATGTGTTAGTACGCTGCAGTTTGTGTTGCAATTACAGAACTTTGTACACAGAGAGAGAGAGAGAGAAAGAAGCTGCCTGAATATTGCTTCTAAAGCTGCAAATTTTAACGTACCCTTATAACCAGTGTACAATCCATGTTTTTTCTTTTTCTTAGAAAAAAATATTCAAGTAATTATTATTCTTTTTCTATCAACTCCGACCTAATAAATCAACTTTAAAAAATGGGTATTAACTTGGCTGCATTTGTTTTGTTAACTTTTCATCACTTTGCTGCTGCCTGTGTTTACGCTTTTACTGTCATGATATATATATTATAATCATTCCAACACAAAACAGCTATTAAGCTCCATTTTTGGTTTTAAAAGTTGCCTTTAATATTTTGTTTGCTAACTGTAAACCCGTAGGAGTTTATTTAAATTTATTGGAGATAAAGACATGATTTTGTAGGTTTTAGAAGGAGAAAGTGGTAAAAGATTTGTCTCAATGCTATAAAACTAGCTATCGATCGAGTTTGCTGAAGAGTATGTTATCTTGCTTCTTGTGATGAGAAGTTGAGTATTAGAAATTGTATTTTTCCTTGATAATAGTGAAGCAAGAAATACCGTGGTTTATGCCTGTGGAAGTAGGCAATCTTGTCAACCACGTTAAATTGATTCATCTTCTTTGTTGATATTTTTCTTGTCTGTGTGCTACAAATTCTAATACAAATAATAAGACATGCATATTTATTTCTTTTTGATAAGTAATCAAAGTGTATCATTAAAAGTGTAAGGTGCCCCTAAGTATACGGGAAGTATACAAAACATAGCTAGAAAGAGCGAAAAGAGTAAGGAAATCAATAAAACTAAGTCAAATTAGAAATAAAAATAGTTGTATAAAGTTACAGCGTTTTGAAGAATAAGAATTTACTCTCCTTCAAAGTCCTTTCATGGTTCCCAAAACTTTTGTCATTATTTGCTCTTCATAAACACCATAAAAGGTATATCTAGATCTTCCACACAACAACAATCCGCATATTGTCAGCAGTCCACCAACAAGCATACAAATAGGTATAACTAATGACACCCTAAAATGACTAAAAAAGGAAACCCAAATGACATAAGCCATGGCATAGAGAAGAAAATGATGGTCCACAAACTTCACATTCCTCTTACACGTACAACATCTGTTCACCACAATGATGTATTGCTTTTTGAGGTTATCTATGCTAGGAATTTTATCCAGAGTCGCCGACCAAGCAATAAAGAAAACCACCCTTAATTAAGGGTACCTTAATCTGCCAAACACTCTTCCAAGGGAGACGACAACCTTCACTACAAACCAAGGCACAATAGAAATATTTAACATTAAACAACCCACTTTTGGAGGGGACCCATCATTGCTTATCTTTATTTCATCGTCTCACTCTAACTAAATACATACAACACTTTGAAGAATGATCAGGCAAAGGCATCCAACTCTCAATCACGAGCCACTTGAACAAAGCTCATGTTCCACTGATAGGAACCACCGTTAAGCTCAATGTGAACCGCAGCAGAGGCATCCTTTGTCATAGGCAGTACCAAATAAATCTAGAAAAGCTTCTTTAAGGGTTACATCCTCACACCACTCATCATGCCAAAAACTAATCTTGGAGCCATCTCTCACCTCAAATCTGGTGACTCGAAACTTTTTCGGAACCCTTCCTAATGTTCTTCCAGAACCCTATCCCAAACGCTTTAGAAGGCTCAGTAGAACACCACCCACCCCCACAAATTGCCAAATTTAGAGTTCACCATCAGTTCCCACCAAGCCTCAGCATCTATATTTCAATACCATTAAATTTTAACTTCCATCAAATAGTGTGTTGTGCCCATTAAGTCTCCCAAGTTTCTTTTTTAAGTTGTTCAATCTCATAAGCGCAATATACACGTGTGTTTGGCAAAGAGTTTTGAGATAAGAAATGAGAAAGAAATTTATTGATGTGATATAATTAAAGTAGAAATGAGTTTTGAACTTTTTTGTTAGAAAAAAAACTGAAGTTGTTTGTTAATGTGAAGAAATGATGTTGAATTTTTTAAAAGAAATGAGAAGAAATATTTGCCAAACAGGCCCTTCGTCTATGCTTGCCTTCGTGCCAAACTTTTCAGTTATTCATTATAGTTTTCTAGCATTTTGATGTTGTTAATCTGCTCCATGCTTTTGAAGCAACAGCTTTATCCTTATCCATATTTGTGATTGCAGTGAGATGGGAATAAACATGTCCAATTAAGGGTCCGGCTTCATTGCGAATGCACTTGATAGATCACTACATCTTCTTCCTCATTAAATTTTGTTCATTCGAGTATTGGATAACTGAACCGAAAATAAAACTGAGCCTAGCCGATCTAGTATTCGATAAGGGATCGACTAGCTAGATGCCCTTGTCGAGTTCAAGTTCGAGCCCAAGCTTGACTTTGGCTAAGGGTTTGTGAGCTGAATTTGAATAGATCGATGTTCAAAGCTCGATTTGAGTTTAAGCCAAGTTTGAACATGCATATACTTCAACTCTAGCTAACCTGGCTCCGGTTGGCTCGATTATAGTTCTAGACATGCAGAAGTACTCTTCCATGCATTTACATGTTTTAAACATGCTTTCTTCTTAGTTTTGTATAACTCTTGTCTTCTTCTTCTTTTTCTTCTTCTTCTTCTTCTTTCTTTCTTTCTTTTTTTTTTTTTTTTTTTTTTTTTTTTTTTTTTGCATTTGACCTTAAGCCCTAGGATATCAAACTGTCACTCCGATCTTACGTGTGTCTTTTGACCTTTTTCCCAGAACTTCAGTATACCAATATCCATCATTCAAATCATAAAAAAGGTTTATCCAAATGCTTTAAGTTCATTTTTGTTAATTATTCTATGCATGAAAAATTATAAGATTTAATAAGTTAGTTTAATATATAGTGCATTAATATTTAGTATACTAACATGTTATCATAGTTAGTATACTAAATAGTTTAATATGAAAATATATATATACTAATTAACTTTATATAGTTAACTATATATATAGTTACTTATTATATATTAACTAACTAGTTAGTATGTTAATACTTATACACCATAATCTTATATATATATGAATTAGCTAATGAGTTGAACGAAGCTTATATATGTTATGTTAACAAGTGTTAAGAGCTGAATTGATACGAATATGTCTTATTTAATAATCAAACATAAAATAGTTCATGAACTAATATATTAAATGAATCGTACTTGGATCGAATTTATCCAACCCGATTGGACAATGGGCTTGCTCATTTACGGCTCTTGTTCTACCTAATGTTGGAGTGATACAAGAAAAGAAATGATAGTTGGTGTGGCTGAAGTGGACTTTCAGAGATCGAATTTGATCGTTCTCATTGTACCACGACAATAGCCCATTGCATGGCATGCATGTGAACCATTCATTGTTTTCCCATTCTTACTCGGTAAGTAATCTATGAGTCTTATGGATTGAACTGCAGAAATATTGCCTACTTACTAATTTGTGTTCTTATTATATCGTACGTGGTGATGTTTCCATAGGATCATATATTCTTAAATTGAAATATATTCTCAAGATCATTTTTTTTTTTCTTATGATAACTCTTTTTTTTTTTTATGGAATTGTTGTTGGTTTTTGCACTTTGGTATATAACTTAATGACGTATAATAAAATAACAATCTGTTAGAAGTGATAAATGTTGAAATAATAAAATCTAAACGATGTACTTAAACTAGCTAGTTAGAATGATTTTAGAACTCGTTATTTTAGAAAATGAAAGGTAATAATTAACATCTTTATTAGGCTTAAAGATATTGGTTGATAAGTACCAATATTTATTTATCTTTTTTTGTTTTGGAATGAAGAATTATGGAGCATCTCTCCAATTCAAAATGAATTGGAGAATATCCAGTTAATGGTCAAGATCTCTCTAGAGAGATCATGAGGCCATAAATAGGACATCTGTCCTATTAATAAAAATAATAATAAATTAATATTATATATCTTTTAAAAATAATTAAAAAACAAAATTATGTGGTTCATGGGTGGCCTGGACCACCCCGGGCCAGTCGGGTGTACTGGCCATCTAAACTCCGGCCAAGGCCGACCACTCCAGCCATGGGGTGGCTTCACCCCGTAATCGGGCCACCCCGAAAGGCCAAACGTATTTTTTTTTTTTTTTTTAGTTTGGCTACATAGGTGTGGCCTAATTCACCTTTCAAGGGCCATGGGTGGTCCTACCCCAGACGCACATTGGGGTGGCTTCGCCACCCCAGACCGCTACCCCGGGAAGGCTAAACGATTTTTTTTTTTTTTTTTAGTTTGGCCATAGGGTGTGGCCGGACCACCTTCAAGGGCCATGGGGTGGTCCGGCCACCCCAGACGGCCATTGGGGGTGGCTCTCAAGCCACCCCCTATGGCCAAGATTGGTTGGCTAACTATTCCTTATTTTTTTAATATGAAATAATATTTTATTATTATTTTTTATTAGTGAGACGAATGTCTCATTTATAGCTCTAAGATTTCTTTTTAGAAATCCTACCTATGAACTAGATATTCTCCGGTCCTATTCCAAGAATTATATGGTACTATTGGTTTTAGAGCAACCTGAGAAGAAGAGTAAATACTTCATCCTTGGTTTTTGGGTGCACAATCAATAAAGTATTGATGTGCCTGAATTATATTGGATGGAAGGTTGTATAGATCACCATGCATCGCATTTAAAACCATATTATTCCCTGGCCTGCAAACCCAGGTCATGACACCTTTTAGCGCAATTTTATTTTATTTTTTATTTTTTAAGAAAAGATACGAGGGGTGACCTTTACCTAAGCATGATCATGATAACATCTGTCCACTAAGCACCTTTTAATGCAATTTGAATAGTATTTGGATTGGGTTTTCTTCGTTTTCCTTTTTTTGTTTGGTGTGTGGCCAGAGATGTGTATATATATATATATAACTCTCTTGGCATGGAACAGTTAGGAAGAAAGAACCATATATTTTTGTGTCTTCTGAGTTGTTTCCCTCTATTTTATTATTTCTAATTTGCATAAGCCTACAACAATTGACTGCACTCATAAAATTTGGCAGTAAAGCCATGAGTTCTTCTTTCGATTTGGAGCTATTTTAGTTTCGTGTTTAGGTTGTCGGTTTAAGAAGTAGGCTATTTTACTAGATTTTAGAAATGTCTTTTAGTACAGGTGTTTTGTTTAATTATTAATGTTTGTTTCAGTTTTCCAGGATGATGTGGTAAATGTTTGGTTGACAACCAAATTTGAAATGGAGAATGTTGTGTGACCAATTAGACCAAACAACACCTAGGAGGCGTGTCTGGATTAGAAAACCACCAATGTTCATAGGCTCAACCTTAGCCAGAGTCTAGTGTTTAGGGTTATTGTATCTTTGTAATGCATGTTTTATCACTTTATCTTTCAATAGGGCTAGGAGCTCCTAAGTATAATAAGTTATCTTAGAAATTAAACAACAATGTTTTTTTTAAAAAAAAAAAAAAAAATTGAAGAGGAAAGAGGTTACAAGGCCGGGGGATGTTTCCCATTCTTGATTCTAATGGAAGAAAGAATTGGGGATCCTATGCGAATGCTACCAAACACTAGATGGATATATAGCGGCACATTTTGTTAAAGCATATACACGATAATTGGCGTATCTAGAAACTTTCAAAGCATTCCAACTTTGAAAAGAAGATAACTAAAGTCTAAAATCAGAAATAATAGAAGCAAACTGCCAAGTAGCAAAAAAATGAGGCTGATTCACAGCTAAAATAACCAAGAGAGCATCCCCTTCAAGCAGAAAATTCCTAAAGCCTGAAGAAACTGCTAGGCGGGAGGCACATCTAGAAAACAACATGTTAAGGATGACTGGATGTGGTTAAGGTTTAGGATAATATATATGATCTTGCTTGATGACTTCATAGTAGCTGTTTGCAATTTAGAACATGCATGGTATATTTTTGCTCCAACGAGGAAGTTGTTTTTTTTAGCATTTTGCTTTTATAATGTAGTAATTAAATGATTTTATCATATATATATATTTTTTTTACATTTGTGTGATTTGTAATTTTAGCTGTTAAACGAATGTGCTCATTATGGCTTTGTCTTTTTCCTTCTTAGTATGATAAAAACACTTGAAAAGTACCAAAAGTGCAGTTATAGTGCGTTGGAAGCCACCCGACCAGCGAATGATGAGATTCAGGTAACTCGACATTTATTATGCCCCCATGAATGCATGAGACTATTATGAGTTGTATATGTTTCCCAAAACTTCTCCATATTACAGCATATATATGACACTTAATGCCCCTTACTTGGGGTGAAATTAGAAATTTTTGTGTGAGCCGAAAGTTAAATGGTCTAACCATCCAGAAAGTTTTTTTAAAAAAATCATCTTTGTCAAAAACCTCCTAAGCCTGTTATAACGACCCAGGAAAAAGTACTAGTCATATCTGCGCTATCATTTAAAAATGACTAGTAAATTTGAAATTTTCCTAAAATTCTTTAACTAGGCAATGTGAGATTTAGCATTCATGACTATTATTATAAACTACCAAGTCTATGTGAGTTACTTCTCATCTTTTTAATATGGGACCAAGGTATTACATCCGTCCTATCGCCATACTGCAGCTAGCCCATGTATATGTATATTCTTTTGGTTAACCATAGTTTCCATTGGAGCAGTTTTATTTCTTGAGAAGTCTATACCATAATTCATTGATGTTATGACAAAAACATTTGTCATTAATTATGTCCCAAAGCAGAGCAGCTACCAGGAATATTTGAGGCTAAAAGCAAAAGTTGAGGTCCTCCAGCGATCTCAGAGGTAATTGCAAAGTTCATGGTGTTGATATTTTCTTATTATACAATCTGTTCAAGCAGCAAGAATGGTAGAATTATTTTGAGTTCTTGATCATCTTGAGTGCTGCAGACATCTCCTTGGGGAAGATTTGGGCCCATTAAACTCTACAGAGCTGGACCAACTGGAGCATCAATTAGAGTCATCCTTGAAGCAAATTAGGTCAACAAAGGTAAAAATTAAAAAAATATATATATTAACCTCATATATATATATATTCTGGTCTTATGCTTAGAATTTTCTCACTTTATGGTTATTACATGTTTATCCAGACTCAATTTATGCTTGATCAGCTTGCTGATCTTCAAAATAAGGTACATTTCTCTCCACATGTTTGTTATTTATATGCTTCTATGTAATACCACGTTATATATACTGCACCCTTATTTTGGTTCAGGAACAAATGCTGGTGGAAGCTAACAGAGCATTAAGGAGGAAGGTTAGTTTGATTCCAAATATTTTGTACTCAGCATTCTTAAGTGTTCATCTCTTGGCGTTTTTGTCTATGTGACACATTTACATTCACCTCCTTTTTTTTCTTTTTTTTTTTTTATTATAAAAAAAAAAAACAGAAGATAAAAAAACAGAGAGAATTCTAGGAAATTGACACTTGAAAATACTTGGTAGTATTTCTTTATAAAAATGGGGAGCTTAAGATATGAAGTCAGGCCTAAGTGATTTAACATGGTTGAAATTTATATAGACTATGCATTTATGCTGCAAACATTCTTGAGAGCATCTCCAACAATACTGTAGTTTAGTTATTGAAAAAAGTATAATTATCTACTTTAACTCTTGTTTTTCGATACACACTTCAGCAGATGAGTCTTTATTCTCTTATCTATTTTCTTTAAATATTATTTTTTATTCTTTTCTATTATTTTTTAAAAAATGTGAGGTTTAGAGCATGTGTTTGGAGATGCTATCCTAAGTTATTTTCTCACTTATACTCTCCTGCCACTCTAGCCAATATATATATATATGGCCATGCATTCACATAAATTGATCATATATATATGCCCTGAATCTTTGCTATGACAGTACGAAGAAACTGATGCACAACTTCCCTTTCGACTAGAATGGGAAGCTGGAGGCCATAGCATTCAATATGGCCGCCTTCCTCCTCAATCAAAGGAGTTCTTTCAACCTTTGCCTGGCAATTCCACCCTGCAAATCGGGTACCATTTTTACATTCTTAATTAATGTTCACTTTTTCTATTCAGAAAAGAAAATATATATATATATATATATATATATATATATATATATTGTATTTGAGGGGCACATTGCAAATTGATCTATAGTTTAAGGTGAATTTTCACTGTTTACAGATACAATCCAGTGGTTTCAGAGGAGATGAATGTTGGGGCTCCAGCCCAAAATGTCAATGGGTTCATTCCTGGGTGGATGCTGTGACTTGGATCTGTGCAACAATAATATTTCGCCCATGGAGATATATATATGTACCAGATTTTTATATTTTTAGCTTGTGATGTTTGATGCAAGTTGTAATTATCATTGAAGACAATAATTAAGTAATAATTTCTGAGTGCTAAGGACATAAAAGACAACTCTGTTAATATTTCATAAAACAAATATTGCATGAACGGTTTGTGTAATATTCTAATATGCTTGGTTTGTTTGTAAGAGAAGTTGTAAAATATTCTGATTATTGATTATCTTAGTCATTATTTGGTTGGCATCTAAGCATTTTCATGTCTATCAAAACTATGAATGTACAAGCAGTTGCGTTTATTCTATTTTCACAACTACTTTAGACGGTTATCATTTTTAAATAACTACAACCGGCAGTTAAATGGCT
This sequence comes from Corylus avellana, assembly GCF_901000735.1. Classification (NCBI taxonomy): domain Eukaryota; kingdom Viridiplantae; phylum Streptophyta; class Magnoliopsida; order Fagales; family Betulaceae; genus Corylus; species Corylus avellana. The sequence continues at coordinate 6,897,584 of NC_081543.1, forward strand.
ATGGAATGCCGATCATTAATCGTTAACCGCTTCTCATTATAATCTCTTTTCATTATAATGAGACATTTTGGACCTCTTTTAGCAATTTCTTATATACTATCAAGTTTGATTAGGTGCATCGTTGTAAGATCATTTAACTTGTCATTGCATTATTGTAATAACTTCTTAGGGGGTCTTACAAGGAGATGAGAAATTTGAACTAGCTAGTGACCTCTGCTTCATAAGATATGGTCTCCAGCCGACTGAGCTACCCATTAAAAATAAGTGGCCTTATGACTCTTATTATAATAACTTTTCAATATTATAGGAAGAACTGGAAAATTGCAAAATTCTCATTCACCTACAAGTTTGAGAAGCGCGCCATTCTCATACCTTCCCAAATCCCTCAATGTAATGCCCAGTTCTAATCAATAGCTAATAATACCATTGCAAACCAAAAATACCCCAACAACAAGGCAACAACCACACCTACTGCCAAACCACATCAACATCAAGCACATCAAATTTAACACTTCCTCCTACACTACCACAAATGTTTTATTGTATAATGAAATAATGAAGACCGAAGAAATAGAAAGGAAAGAAAATTAACTAATTCTCAAGCCCTAATACCTTATACTTTATACAGTATTACAATTTTAGCCTTTAGGTTTTAATTATTATTATTTTTAATATGTAATATATATTATAAACCAGTTACGAGCTACCCGGTTATTAACTACTTTTGTTAATCTCTATAACCGCTAAATGTAACTGGTCTAGGTGGCTATGCAGTTATTGAAGATTATGCAATTAGCAGTTGTTAGTGGTTATTAATGGTTAATTTATAATTGCCCTGCTTGTACACCCTTATATCAAACCACTAATAAATTTGATGTTTCTCTCAAAAGCCAAGATGCACTACTAGGGCATATAAAACTATTGTAATGGAACTAATTACTTGAGTGTTGCGTTGCCTCTAATTATAATAAAGATATAGAGATATATGTATATGTATGAATATATGTATATAGAGCAATATAATATATATGTACGTATAAATTAGATGTGTTTGTTTATGCATGTTCTAAGTGGAAGATCGGAACATAGTAGTGAGAAAATTCCATGACCTCTACTACAAAGAACCGTCTACCGTGCCATGTCATCATGGTATTTGTGTTTCATCTCATGTCATGCTTGTGATCATGTTATCAAAACTTTATGTTCATGTACTACTCATTTACTATATTATGAAATCACATGTTCGTGTAATAAATCATGCAAACTGTCAAAGTACTCATTTCTCTAACATAGTTCATCATAATAAATCTCAAACATATAATAGCTCATAGAAATCATTCATAAACTTTCATTAAAAAATTTCATAAACATCATCAATTCATCATAGTATAGCTATCATAAATCATGTTTTATATCAAAATATTGTTGGCTCAAAGTCAAATAATTATATCTTGCTTTGAACAAATTTTGAAAACATTTCTTTTACTCCGTAAGTAAAAATACTTACAATGTCTGCTTGGGCACACTTAGTGCACCTTGACTCAACTCACAATGTAGTTATGCATTTACATGTAATTAAATACACAGTTAGACTCTATTCTAGGCTTATAAACTTAAACCCTACAAAGATACTTGAACACTACAAGTACCTCACTCCATAAGGTAACCAATAGCATTCTAGGGTTTCCATTTGACATGACTTTAGCTAATAACACTAACCCATAGATGATCTCTAGGGTTAGATACTCAAAACACTCAAACTCAACACTTAGACAAAACTAGGGTTTTGGGTCTTACTTTGATTTCTTGCAAATTCGGAGTTTTGGAACCGCTAGATCATAACCCATTGTTCTAGGAGGGTTTAGAAGTCCCCTAAACACAAAAACCCCATAACAAATTTAACACAAATCAAGAAAACTAGGTTTTACCTTAGACCAATTGGTTGAAATGACAATCTGAACCCAAGAAGCTCATTTCTTGGGTCGAATTTACCTTTGAAAAAGTCCTCAAACCAATACCCAAGGTTTGGATGCAAACCCTAGGAGAGAGAAGAGAGAATTTCATGTGAAGGGGAGAAAATTGAGAGAAAAATAGCTGAAAACACGTTTAGCTTATTTATAGTCTCGTCGTGTCTAGACACGTTAGTGAGTTGTCCGAACACGCCCAATGCAAAAACACAACCGCGTCCACAACATGTCCGGACACACAGGGAACACTCTACACCCTGTTTAGACACCAAGGGGACATGAAGCTATTGCTTCTCGCTTCCGCAAACCTGTTCGGACACCAAGGGAACACGAACCTACTGTCAAAGCTATCCGGACACACCAATGGCTTGTCCGAATACCACTCTGAAACTTTGCTTTCTTCTCAACTTCTAGGTGTCCCTTCACTTCAAATAAAAAGTCAATATTCCACCAGCATTGCCTCTTTTTATATTACCCTAAAGTATATATATACATGTCGGAAAGAGAGATAGACTACCGGAGGAAGCTGAGGTAGACTGCCGGAGGGGGAGAGAGACTGTCGGAGAGGGAGAGACAGTGCTGGAGAGGGAGAGATAGTGTGCGCAGGGAGAAGAAGAGAAGAATACAAAAGAAGAAGAAGAAGAAGAAGAAGAAGAAGAAAGGAGAGGAAGAAGACCCCTGAGCGCGCTGGTTCCCCATGCAAACACAATGGTGACGTGTAGGGAACCAGCACACGTCACCAATAGGTGACGTGCCATAGTGGCACGTCGCCAAGTGGTGACGTTTTCCATTAACACATCACCGATTGTTGATGTATGAACAATATCATGTCACCATTTTATTATTATTATTTTTTTTCTTTTTCATATTTTTTTTAATATTAACAAGTCCTAAAATAGTGATGTGTTAAAGTTCACATGTCACCAATTAGTGACGTGTGAACTTTAAAACGTCACTTAAAAAAATTTAGTGACGTGCCACAGATTAACACGTTACCAATTGGTGACGTTAAAATGATGAAATTGAGAATTTTTAAATTTTAGAGGTATTCTCAAAATATATAAAAGTTCAAAAGCCTTTGTAAAGTTATCCCAAAATAGAAAGACGAGAGAGAGCGAAAAGAAACTTGAGTTTCTAGAGATGAAAAAGAGCCGAGAGAAAGAAGATGGAGATGAGAGAGAGTAGAGAAAATAGTTTTTAAGATTTTTTCTTTAAAAAAAAAGGTAAAAGTAAAAAAATTATTATTTTAATAATATTGAAAAAGTGAAAGAAATCAATTGGAGAAGCAATATATATATATATATTCAATGAATTAAAAAAAAAAAAAGAAAAAACTTGCTGAAAATGCTCTAATTACTTCCTGTGTTCTGATTATCAATCTTAAACATTTTCAGCCAGACCTTCTGGCCCAAGCTTAGACATTGGGGCTCGAGCCTAGCCTATCACGAATAAGGCTAGCTCATGAAGTAGACCCGGCCCAAGTCAAACCCGAAATAGACAGGACACGATGCGTTATTCTATGAAACACTGAGGGACTCTTATGTAATTTCATACGGCAACATCCGCAATTAGATCATGGGCCACCGAGCCACGGTGCACCTTGGTGTGAAAGAGTTTCGTTTTCGCTCTGTGACCTCAGTTTTTGGCTGCCGTTTGAATCGAAGGAAGAGAAAGTGCGGCGAGAAGAAGAAGAAGAAGAAGAGAAAGGTTTTGAGCAGAGAGAGAGAGAGAGAGTTGAAAGATGAAGACGACGAAGGGGGGCAAGGTGATGAACCCCACGGACGCGTTCCGTAAGGAGCTCCGCAAGAGGGAGCTGAAACGGGTATTCACCATCGCAGAAACTACACCGTTTTGGTGTCTGATTTCCTCTTTCCGTTGAATTTTTTTTGTTACTGTTTAGTGAGGATTTATCAATCAATCAATTTTCGCGATTTGCCCCAATTGTGTTGCCCTAATGTAGGTTCGCGGCTGGTTTGATTGCGGAGAAAACTCGGAAATTGATAGAAATGAGAAATGTATTTTTAAAATTTCTTGAACTCTCATCGTGAATCATCGTTTGTTGTGATTTTTTAACACATGTATATCAGTTTTTTGTGGTTTTGCTTTTGGGGGGTGGGTGTTGTTTGTAATGTCTTTACCTGGCCTTAATAAATGGCTTGGATCATTATTCAAAATTCTTTCTTTCTTTTTTTGACTCTGTTATTTGTGATTAACAGAACAAGAAAGAAAGGAAAAAGGTGAGAGAGGTAGGCCTCTTGAAGAAGGACCCTGAAACTCTTAGGGAGCAAATTGAGAAGTTGGAAATGATGAGTAAGTACTGTTTTTTTTTTTGGAACATTTCGCATTTGTTAACTGTGAAATTGGTTGCTATTCATTTCCAACCAAGAGTTGCTTTCATTTTTCATAACATGATTAAGAGAACAGGCAGAAGGTATTGCTTGGGTAGGTAGTAAATAAAAGATTATGTCTGTTGTATGTCTATCTACTACACTTGGTCTATAATTAGTTTGAAAGCTAGTCATACTGTTACTCTTATCATTATTCAATTAAGGAATTAAACATATGAAAGTAGCATCATGTAATAACATGCTCACTCTATCCCTAAATGATCATCCACCTTGACAGAACACAAATTTTAAGGAACCAACATTAAGTGCTCTTCCACCTGCCTAAGTGATCAAGAACACATTATTAAGTGGTGAATGTGATGATAGCCGTTATGATGGGGAAGTGCTTATGCATATTTGATAGTAGAAAAAGAAATGTGGGACAATAATTTTTTGATAAGAGAGGTTATGTCTTTTCTAGTATCCTTCCTGATTTAGCCTTTTATTCGTTCTCTCTCTCCCCCCCCCCCAATTTCCTGCAGTTTTATTACGTACACTTTTTTTTTTCCGCTTTAAAATTTAATATGCAAGTTGGTTAGGTAGGCTTGAACTGTTTGAATTTACTTGTGTGTTTCATTAATTGGTGCAGAGGCTGATGGTGCTTTGGACAAAGCAAGGAAACATAAGAAGAGACAACTAGAAGACACATATAACCTTGTTTTGAAAAAGAGGAAGGTAATAGCCACATATGACATCTTCTTACTCCTTCCTTGCACCGCTGTTCTCTCTTGTATCATTTGAAATGTCTGTCTATAAATGATGATTGTGAACTTCCTCTTTGACAGGAATATGAAGAGAAAATGCGGGAGAAGGGTGAGGCCCCAGTTATGTTCAGGTGAAAAAGCGTCTCTTTTCCTAATTTACTTCTGTGCATGTGGTCGGATTTTATATTTAATATCTGCTATTTTTATTTACAAACAATAGCTTATCTTCTGCTCAGTCATTTGGGACCTCCTCGAAGACGGACAACAGCAGAAGAAGAGGAGAAAGTGAAGCACCCAAAGCCTGAAGTAAGATCTCGCTTGTCAAGATCAGTCCAATCCTTTTCTGCTTACACATGAACCAGCACTTACCGAATTTTTGGCTGCAGGACTCTGTTTACTATCATCCTTTGCTTAATCCTACGGGCGCCCCACCTCCAGGAAAGCCTCCCATGTATAAATCATCAATAGGTCTGTCCCTTTTCTCTGTATTGCTTTTTTGCTAATCAAACATTCCTAGATATTTTTGGTTTATTTGCTTCTGCTTTTGAATTTGAACTGCAGGGCCCCGAATTCCCTTGTCTTCTGCAAGTACTTCTGCCTCATCATCAATGACAGAGTCAGAAGATGCTGCATTAGCCGCACTTCCTCAACCTCCACCTCCACCACCACCCCCTTTGCCAGATGCTGGTAATGTGAACTCTGAGGATGGCTCTGTTAAACCTGCATCACTGCCTCTACCTCCTCCACCTCCAATGCCTCCAAGGCCTGCTGGAGCAAACTCGGCTATGCCATTGCCTGCACCACCTTTACCACCACCGCCACCTCCTGGTCCCCCACCGAAAGAGCAGGTTGCAAGTCGTCCTCCACCTCCACCCCCTCCACTCCAATTGTCTGCTCAGCCGCCTCCACCTGGTACTGTTGGAGGTGAAAAGGAGATAAATCAGTCTGCATTGTTAGATGGCCCACCCCCCAAGGAGCAAACTCAGGTAAGCTCTTCTTTATTTGTCCTGGGATGTGATCTATCTTAAAATGCATAAGTTTGACAGATAAAGAGATGGACCACACCTACATAAAAGAAGCATCTTCTTGTGGGATTTGGAATCCTAGTGGACGGTATAAGTATATTCATGGTTGCCAACCCATAAAAAATTATATGCTTGGTTGGCCTAGTCATAGAACCTTTTTTTTTTTGATAAGTAATAAAAAGTTTTATTGAAAAGTGTAAATGTGCCCCGGAGTACACTGGGAGTATACAACAGGATCACTTAACTAGAAGGGGAAAATCGAGCAAGAAAATCATTATAACTAATCGACACCGGAAAGACATGCGCCATGGTCCAAAGATACCAGTCATAGAACCTGAAGGCTTTATACTGCTTATTCCAAGTTGTAGTTTTTAATAGCGATAATATCTGCTTTGTAGGTGCCTAGCGTGCTTCCTCCTCCCCCACCTGGGCTGCCACAGAAGTCAATAAACCAGTCAGAAGGTGCTGCACCTGATACTGATACCAACAATTTTTCAGCAACCAAGGATCTCTCCAAAATGATTCCACCTCCACCCCCTCCAATACAACCACCTCCAATACCTGGACCCACCCTGCTCCCAACTTTACATCCTGATGTATTACCCCCAGGAATATCACGTCATCCTACACCACTACCTCCTCCAGATATGCATACTTCATTGGCTGCTCCTGGACTTCCTGGCCTAGCAGGTCCCCATGGAGTGATGCATCCGCTAATGCCAAGGCCACCATATGGTCCTCCCCCTGGTCCTCCCCCCATGATGAGACCACCGCTTCCACCTGGACCTCCACCTACCTTCCAAGAAGATGAGTATGGTGCTAATCGGCCTCTTGCTCAGAAACCATCTTATGTAAAATCTGCTGCATCTACTGTTGTTAAGAGGCCACTAGCTCAGCACACTCCAGAACTGACAGCTATGGTTAGTTGATTCTCCTTCTCTAGCTATATGTGCCATGGTTAGTTTTGCTAGTTGCATGCGTTTGAACTATTAAGATTAACAGATTTTTCTGGTCGTTATGTGTTTGCATCCTCTGGCCATTTATGAGGCTCAATTAGAGGCGACTTGGCAATCTATATCAAGTCAGCAAAAGTAAAAATATTAAAAATGCTAAATATAAATAATGCAAATATGGAGGTTGAATTATTTGTGGCTATTGCATCTCTGTATACGTACATGACATATTTGTGTATGCATGCATTTTATGTTCCAGCTTCAGAAACAGGGTACTAAATATGTCAACTTCCAGAAGAGGAATCTATTTTACAAAAAAGAAAAATCGATTATATCATCTGGGAGAATGACTATGTATGACTCTGAATTTTATGGTTTTTAACATTCATGGGTTAATCAGTTATCTTTGTCCAAATTTGTAAGTTTGTATGAAACATAGGTGGCAAACTTGCATAAACTTTTAGCCTAATGGATAAAGAATTTCTTACATCTATAAAGCCGTATGGTATCAGTGAATTGGAAAGTTTGGCACAGTAATTTTCAATATGGGGACAATTGTCATATTGTGAATTGTTTATAATAAGCAAAAGCAAGGTGAGCGAGTTTGAATAATTTTGTTCCATCAGCCTATTTAGCACTTTTGGTGCTTGTTTTATTCTCTTCTCCCTCCTAGGCATTTTCTTGTATACTCCCTATGTACTAGGGCTGCGCACCTATGCACTTTTTGATATATGAAACATTACTTATCAAAAAAATAATAATTTTGTTCCAAAGCCTTATCATTTTTGGATTACCCGAATTTGTGCTTTTTTATTAGACGTGCAATCAAATAGCCAAATCCATAATGGTCTAAAATGGCATATATACATATGAAAAGGAGCTAATAAATAAAAAGGATACCATATTAAGATACTACTACCCTAGCTTGTCTGGCTCTACATTACACTATGTTTAATTTCGAATTTTGTTGTGTTCTACCCTCCATGACTTAAGCTTTTTCTGGTTCTGAGTTCAGGTTCCTGCATCTGTTAGAGTGAGGAGAGAGACTGCTGCCCCAAAAGCTAAACCGAAGTCATCAGTTTCAACTACGGCAGCAGCCACCCAGCTGGCCGCTCCCACCATTATGAAGCCAGAGCCAGCTAACTCGTCATCAGCACCTAAGGCACAGAGCATTGATGACTCATATGTTGCCTTTCTAGAGGACATGAAAGCGCTTGGTGCACTTGATGGTTGAGATTATTGTAAGAGGAGAGAGGAGGTGCAAGGAACAGAGGAGGCACACACAACCAAAGGAAACCCAGTGTACATGTTCCTTTGTTGGATCTTGGGTTTGAGCAGAAATACCAATTGTGGCCGGTAGCCTCTATTTGCTGCACTTCTGTTTCATTGGAGAGCCTCTCTTGTCCCATCCATCATTAATCTTTCAATTGCTTAATTTTCAAACCATCTCAGTTGTTGAGATAGGTGTGACTTGGAGCTATTGCCCTTGAGAGAATGATAAATATGTTAGCAAATTGGAAACTGTACTACATTTTAATTAATAGGTAACCATTTTCTTCATTTACGTTTAATGAGATACTAGGGTCTAAACACCTTTTTTCTTGCCCTCATCAATTTTGTTGGTAGATTCTGATTAAATGGAAGATCAGCAGTGGTAAGGTGCACCAAATTGTCTGCTAGAAGTCTTTGTCTCTCATGTCATTCCAAAATGGGAAATGCTAGGTGTTTTTCTAGTGCTATCCTGATGTCCTCTTAACTATGATTTATTTTTTAAAATTATCGTTGAATTTGAAATTATTATTATTAACTTTTAATCTATTGATGATTTTAAAAGTCACATCACAATTAGGAGGACACCAGAAGAACGCTAGAAGAACATCTAGCATTTTTCTTTCAAAATTGATGTTGCTTTAATATTACTATTGGATTTATGAAAAATCATTATCAAATTTTAATCTAATAATTTTAAAAGCTATATCAGTTTTGAAGGAATGGTTTGGATGTCGTTGGTCGTTAGGGGCAGCACTCATCTTATATATACCATGTTATAAACAATGGAACTTTCACCTATCCTAGGGACATCTCTTTTTTTTTTTCCTGAGTTTAGGCTATTACTTGCTTTACATAAAATTGACTCCTTACTTGGCCAAGTCAGGAGAAAGCACTTCCTTTAGAATATTTTGAAAAAATGATTCAATTACAATTACTCATGCTTAATGAACTTGTGAACCAATTAATTTAATGTAATTTACATGGGCCTTATTAATGGGCTGCATGCTATATGCCCATGCTTTGTGACTAAGGGTTGACACCTGTGGACTACAAGCATTTGACCAAACGAACAAATCCTTGAAATTGAATCAACCGACAAGAAATGGATCAGCTCGACACCAAATGGGTCTCCACCGTAGCCAGCATATGGATTCAGTGCACCAGCGGCTCCCTCTACACCTTCTCCATCTACTCCTCGGCGCTCAAATCAAGCCAGGGCTACGACCAAACCACGCTCGACACCGTGTCCGTCTTCAAGGACATCGGGGCCAATGTCGGCATCCTCGCCGGTCTCCTCTACTCCGCCGCCGCAGGGGATCGGCGCCGCCGTTCTGGGCCTTGGGTGGTCCTCCTGGCGGGCGCTGCCCAGAGCTTCCTGGGCTTCTTCCTCATGTGGGCCTCCGTCGTCGGACTGATACCCCGACCGCCAGTTCCGGCCATGTGCTTCTTCATGTTGGTTGCGGCCCACGCCTCGCCCTTCTTTAACACTTGCAATGTGGTCACTGGTGTACGCAACTTTCCTAATTACAGTGGCACTATAGTTGGAATTATGAAGGTACGTTTATTTTATTTTTAGTGTGAAAGCTTTTGAATGGTGTGAGGTTTATGCTTTTTTCGTGATGATCAGAGTTTGTGTCGTTGATAATTTAGTAGATGTCTATAGAATATGTCTGAGAAGCAAAATTTGTGTTCATTGATATAAGAATTGGGGGTTTTTTGGTAGTGGGATTGGTCCTTGCTACTGTTTGAGCTTGGTATTTATTCATTTGATTATCATGATTAAGTACGGATGCTGAAATTTATCTTTTCTGTTGCTAGGGTTTTCTTGGTTTGAGTGGAGCCATTTTAGTTCAGGTATATGAGACAATATTCAACAACGAGCCTACATCCTATCTTCTGATGCTGGCTCTTTTGCCTACTATCAATACTTTGTTGCTCATGTGGTTTGTGAGAATTCACGACACAAATGTAGGGCATGAAAAGAAGAACCTGGATTGTTTCTCGTTGATTGCTCTGGTTGTCGCTGCTTATCTTATGGTTGTTATAATATTAGAGAACGTTCTTACTTTTCAATTGTGGGTACGTGTCGTCACATTTGTCCTGCTCATGCTGTTGCTTGCCTCACCTTTTTGCATAGCAATTAGAGCCCATGAAAGGGATTCTGATAGGGAGAGGGAGCAACTAATGGATGATCCCAACCAACTGGATGCTGAGCAGATACATGTGAGACATGATTCTGCTGGGTATCACCATTTGCCCAGCAGTACTGATCAAGAGATGGATAGCAAGGATAATAGGACTTTGCAAGCAGAAGAAAATGTGAATCTGTTGCAAGCCATGCACACCATAGACTTCTGGCTTTTGTTTCTTGCCATGGCATGTGGTATGGGCTCAGGACTTGCCACAGTGAATAACATCTCCCAGATAGGAGGATCTCTTGGTTATACCAGGTTCGAGATAAGTACTTTGGTCTCTTTGTGGAGCATCTGGAATTTTCTTGGCCGTTTTGGAGCTGGCTATGTATCAGATTATTTCCTACACGCGAGAGGATGGGCAAGGCCGTTGTTCATGGTCATCACTCAAGCAACCATGAGCATTGGTCATGTGGTGATTGCTTCTGGTTTGCCTGGTGCTCTGTATGCTGGTTCAGTATTGATTGGTGTTTGTTATGGTTCACAATGGTCCTTAATGCCTACAATCACTTCCGAGATATTTGGTGTGGTACATATGGGTACCATATTCAATACAATTACCATAGCAAGTCCTGTTGGATCTTATATATTTTCTGTGAGTGTTATTGGGTATATTTATGACAAGGAAGCATCAGCAGAAGGCCACACATGCACTGGAACTCACTGCTTCGTGCTATCTTTTGTTATCATGGCATCTGCTACCCTTTTGGGGTCTCTTGCTGCCATGGGGTTGTACTTTCGGACCAAAAGTTTCTATATTCAGGTTATACACAGAAGACTGCTAAATTCTCTGAGGGAGTGAAGTGTTGAGACTGCCAATTACTGTGACGGTCTCATGAAGGTTTTTCTGTTCAGTGAGGTAAATGCCGAAATGCTCTCTCTCGAGCTGCTTCTTACGACATATGTTTATCACTGTCTTCTCTATTTGTCTGTGTGTGAAAGCTTACCTACACTATCTAGGGAGAAGAGGAAGTCAACTCTGTCATTTTCATCTTTGTTGAAATGTATATTCATAGTGAAATATCCTATCTGAATGCTAGGATCAGCTCTGGGCAAAAAAGCATTTCATAGGAGGGCTTCATAGGTAGAAGTGAAAATAGATCAAAGAATACTCCTCTTTCTTTGCAGGTCAACAGAAACTTTGAGGGAACTCATTAATTAGGTCAATGGGATTTTGGGATTTAGTGATATACCACAAGGGAAGCAAGGGGTTTTCCAGATGGTAAATCCCTTATTCTTAAAATTGAGGCCATCTCTAGGTTTATATGATAGTCTTTCAATAAAAAATCAACCTAACATGAATCCCCAAAACAACAAAGGAGAGATGATTTATAAAACGATACCTTGTAAATCTAGAATTACAACCGAGTTTGCCGTCCTCCAACTGAGCGTGTCTCTGGGCTCGTAGATGAAATTTCAGAACTCACATTGGTTGAAGTTGCCGAGTTGGAAAACAACTTATGAGAAAAACAGGATAGAAACCACCCAGCATGTGAAACATGATGAATGCACTGATTGTTTGGGTCATGATGAAGGCATCAAAAGAAGCCAAGGGGGTGAAGAAACCAGGCGAGTCTGTTCTTTTATAAATCTAGTATTGTTTATTTGTTTCGCTTGGTACTCATTTTTTCATGCTTCCCAAATTGCTTAAATAATATATAGTTTCTAAGATTGAATGTAAAGCTACATTTTTTATGTTTCTGATTTGTGCATACCCCATTATTTACCTGTTATCATGCTCGCGTTTTGCTTCTTCAAAAAGTGAAGGAAAGACTGAAGGGCTACTGAGAACCAAAAGGTTGAAGGGTTATATGCAAATTAGTGTATGATTTCTGGGGAAATTAATGCATCATGGATTAAGTCTATGCAATTCCTTAGAATTGCAAGGCTTACAATTCCTTCCATTCAGGCCGTTCATTCAAAATAAATGGCCTGGATTAAGCCATGTAAGCACCAAGAATAAACAATAAAAAACAAGGAGTGGGCCGAACAGGACCCAAAAACCTAAAAAATTTCTCACAAAATCAACTTCAACATTCTTACTTTTTACTACTATTCAAATAAAAAAATAACTACAAAACAATTTTTTTTACTTTTTTATACAAAACATTTTTACTTTTTCTCTCACATCAATCAAATCTGTTACAGTTTCGGTCAACTTCCTTTTTCAAGCCCTTTGCCAGACACCCCAAATTTATGTAGACTAGATTGCCCACAATTTCATAGAGGTTTGAGAGGACGAAGAATACTTCTAGACTTATTAAAATTATAAAGGGATTTTAAGTTTTAATATATTATTAAAATTACATAACCATGCATTGATGCATAAATATGGTTGTATTGACATAATGAAGTTAAATCTGTTCGTGCTAGTAGGGGTAGGGTACTTGCTATTACTTTTATTATAAGTGTATTACAAATTGACGTGATGGTTTACGTATCATTTGCCACACCAATTATTAGACAATTAAATTTGATTGCAGCTAATATGAGATTGTCACATCAGTTCGTAAGTACACGTGACACTTATTATATTATCTACTAAACAATTAAATTTAAAATTTTTAAAGTGATTATAATAAAAGTGATTGTACTCCTTGCAGTTCCCAAATATATTCGTAGATTTTATGCCTCACTAGGTTGAAGATTGTTTTGTAATTATTTGTTGTAAGAAAAGAAAGAAAAAAGATCCAACATTGAATTTGTGTGGGACCCACATGAGTCCACAACGCTTGTACAGTCTTTGAGGTTCGACACCCTCAATATAGCCCTATCCCATAATGATTCATTTTATTGCGAGTGCTTATTTTTATTATTGATATTTTTGCACATAAAAAGACCATATCAATTTTTGGCGCCGTTGCTGGAGACTGCTTAACGGTTGCATTATTAAGTTTTAAAGATTAAATTTAGCTTAATTATTTCTGGTCTTCCTTTATTTTCTAATTATTTTTTTTTTATTTTTTATTTTTTCACTTAGGCCTGTAGCTGCGCAGGAGCCCCAGCACCTTTGTGCTCAAGCACAGCCAGCCTGCAGACGAACCCAGAATCGGCAATGCGCATGAGCGCACCCTCTAATGCGATCCAACGCACCTACGGCAACTTGCCTGGTTTCAGCTCTAAATTTCCAACTGCAGCCTCTTTCGGGCCGTTTGTAAGTTTTTTTTTTTTTTTGGTTAGTTTAGTTCATATGAGGAGACATTCTAACACCACATAGACCATGTTCATATTGCTATAGTCCTTATCACTATGTTAGAGATTGTCCTACTACTAAACAATTTTTTAACTATTATTATGAGCATATGAACACATTGTTCTCTAGACCGAGGAATGACCCTTATTCTGATTCATATAACTCGGCATGGAGCAGCCATTCTAATCTCTCGTGGCAAGCTCAAGCTCCTGGAAATTATGCTCCACAATTTCATAAATTACACCATCAAGCATATCCGCAGTTCAATGATCAATCCTAGTATTCTTCTCAATATCAATCAGCTCCACAACAGCAGTATCAGGCCAAGCCACCTCCTTCGAAAAGTTCTGACTTTGAAGAAAATGTATTACAGACTGGAGGCCAATGATCAACTGATGCACTCTCACTCTCAATTCATCGCCAAGATAGAAGCTCACATCGAACAAATCGTCAATACCCTCAATAGGAGAGAAGAATGAGAGCTTTCAAGCCAGCCGGTAGCCAATCCTAAGGGACACTACATGGTGGATGTGAGTACTTCTTATCATGAGCAAACTATCACCACACGGAGGAGTGGAGAAGTGGTCGAAAATCACGTGGAAGAGAGGAAGGAGGAGCAATTAAGGCCTCACAGGATCTTCATTGAGCAAAAGGCAAGAAAGTGAACACTGAGGCCCCTTCATCAACCACTCCTATTCTTGAGAAGCTATATGAGCCCCGAGCCCCTATTCTAGGTAATCTGAAATCTTCATTTTTTGGGACAGATGACACTCTCCTGGTCATTATTGCTTATAACTTACCAAGAGGCTAGGAGAGTAGTCTGGAAGAGCAAAAAGAGACCACCGAGGTAGAAAAATTCCTCGAGTATTCTCCTCATTTTATTCCAGTTTATGATTTCCTTCTAGATAAGGAACTATTTGAGAATACTTAGAGTGATCTACCTCGATTTGCGAACATTATGAATTATATTTCTATAGGTAAAATTTATTCTCTTTGTTCCAAGAAAAGAAAAGATTGATGCTTCAAATTTAAACTTAAGGGTCAGAGAACACTGAGCACATCAAGGATGTGGATTTCATTGACTTGGCGGATCCCATATATTTTGACAAGATGAGTCAGCTTCATAGGTTCAAGCGTAAGCTCTGTGCACTCGAACCTCACTCCATCAAGATACATGATTTCCATCCAGGTTTGTTTTCTCCATTGTTGTTAATAAGCGTCAAATGTTGCACATTCAAGCCACTTAACTCACATATGTTAATTCCTTAGCACTGTTATTTATTTGATTTTGTGTATTTTTGTGTTTTCAGGTTCTTAAGGAAAGATGCAATTAATTCTATTGATTTTGGGCTTATAGCACACTTTGAGAAGACCTAGAAGATGTGATTAAGCCTAACCAATCATAATAGAGAGCATATATGATGTGGTTAAATTTAATCAAATAAAGGAAATTATTAAATTAGAATTTCTCTAATTGGAGTTAAAATTGAATTGGATTCAGATTTGGATTCTGCACATGTCTTAGTATTTTGACCATAACTTTTTGCTCAAGTATCGGATTGGAAAGCTAATTCAAAATAGTACAAATCGTTAGGAAATAAGATTTTCTTAATTTGGACGTTTGCTATGCTAAAATCATCCCGCAATATAATAACACAACTCTGGACGAATTTTATTCCGATTTGTACTAGGATTGCTCCCTAATTTAACTAGGAGATTGAATTACGATTTTTCTGGGATTTCTAGGGCTTCTAGGGTTTGTTTTACACTCTATAAATAGGCCTCTAAACCTTGATGAGAGGTGTGCTTAGTTTTAAACAGAAATTATCTTCTTGGAGGCTTGACAAGTTGAAGAGGAGAAGATCATGGCAGAAGGTCATCCCAACACTAAATGAGCAACTAAATTCATAATAGGGCATTGATGTAGCCATTTTCAAGTAACAATGATTTAATTGTATTTTAATTTAGGTTTTTCGATGTGCATGATGGTTGTATAATTGTAAGAATTGATCTTAATGTTTATATTCAATTATTATAAAATTCTTATCCTGTCTTATAATGTTTTTTATATTAATTGAACTCAATTCTTCATATTTTCTGTGATTATATGTAGGGCTGGGTATCGGTCAGTTAGGACCGGTTAATGGGCTTATCGGTCGGTTAACCGATAAGCTATCGGTTAACCAAATCCTAACCGATTACCGACCGATAAGAAGTGTTAACCGAAAATTATCGGTCATATTGGTAATCGGTTAACCGGTCAGTTAAATCGGTTTGGGCTTTTGTGGGCTTTTTATTGGGCTTTTACTGGTTGCTAATTGGACAAAAAATTAATTGTTTTGGAGGTCCAAATACGTTTTGTTGGGCTAAAGCCTAAAATAGCTTATTAAAAATTAGTTATTTTATAGTATATTTTTGGCTAAAATACCTTATTGAAGCTTTTTTTTTTTTAAAAAAAAAAAAAAATTATGTTTATATTGATCCACTACAATAATAAATATAAAATTCTAAAAAATTAAAAATTAAAATAGCTTATCGGTCATATCAATCATATCGGTTTTTCGATAAAAAATTTTTAACCGACCGATAACTATCGGTTATGGTTAATATCGGTTCGGTTAAAGTCGGTAATCGGTTAATCTGCCTACCCCTAATTATATGAATGATTGTTATACAACGGTTTTAACTGACACATGATCAATAAGATTAGATAAGCCATGCCTAGAGAAGACGGATTGTACTACACCCTAGTTTAGTATAATTTAGGTAGACAGTTCGTACTAACCGAAGATAGGTTATACTTATTCATTGATTGTATGTAACCTATTAAGGAATTTTATACCTATCGAAGACGAATTGTACCGCATCTTAGTGGTTAGATGGACAATCCGTGTCAACCGAAGATAAATACCCGAAGCTCATATATAGTTTCCACAAGCTTTCGGGTTTCACGAGGCGAAGTTGGGAATTACCAAGAATTATTTTAAGAATTGTCATTCTCAATTCTAACTTCTCACTTCCGATGTTTCGGTACATAATTAAAGAGGTAAGGATGTGATTGATAAATACCAATTTGTTTGTGATGACTGGTGAGGAGTGGTTAGACAAGGTGACAACTCACGCAAAAGAACTGAAAACAGGAGTGAGCATGATAGGATATCTAGCTAATTAATCCCCAAGTAAAGGCAAGACTAATCTAGACTCCCCCCTCAAGTATTAGTGCTATTTTCAACTATATATTATTGCTCAAATAGGGTCCAAATACCCACCGACAATGATGCACGTTTTAGGAAGAAAGACTAACCAACAAATCTTACCATTTTTGGGTAACCTGTCTTTTTTTGCACCAACCATTCACTTCAAATTTTTTTGTAGTGAATAAAATTTTATATATAGCTAGCAACTCGAGGTTATATTTTCTGTAGCGAGTAAAATTTGATAGTTAAGGATTTTCAAATTAGAGTACTATTACTGATCTTGATGTACAAGACGTTTGATGAGATGTTAAATTTACATATAAGACATCCCCTAATTCATTGGCTCCGTTCGCAAATGGCAAAAAAAAAAAAAGACCTTATACTATTCATCTTAAAATTAATTTTTGATATTCTTACTTTTTACATCACATCAATTACTTTTTATTATTATTCAAATAAAAAAATTATTATAAAACAAAAAATTTTCACTTTTTTCATACAAAATATTCTTACTTTTTTTTTTTTTTTCCACGTCAATCAGATCTGTTACAGTTGCATGTGACTTCCTTTTTTAAGGCGAATGACAAACAGAGCCAATGTAATGTAACCCCTTTTGTTTTGTTTTTGTTTTTCCCACATGGTATCCCATGCAGTTCCTAGCTAGTTCTTACGTTAGAGGCCATGATCTTTTCTTAATTAGGGTTTCATGTATTTCACATTTGGTACACTCACATATTATAATGTAACATATATATATACATATATACGTCGACCACAACCCGTAACTGGCAACTAGGTCCCACTCCCACAACATGAAGGAACAGCTAGATTCCATGCAGTTCCAAGTTCCTACGTTAGCTGCAGGCATGATCTTTTCCCCCCCGGACAAATGATCTCATGTATGTGACAATTGATCCATCAGTCAAAGGAAAATATTGGTCCCTAATATTTCACAAAACCAAATAAATAAATAAAAATAAATTAAAAAAAAAGTGTTTAGAGTTGTGTTTGAAAAATAGAGTTTTTAAGTCAAAAAGCGTTTTTTTGACAAAAGCTTTATTTTTAAGCTTTTGTCAAAAGTATATTTGAACCATTTTTAATTTTTTTGGACTTTTAAAAGCACTTTTAATTTTTTTACCAAACGAGTACTTTTTTTTTTCAAACAAATTTTTTGAATGTTAGAACCTGTTTGAGATTGCGTTTGAAAAATAGATCTAATTTTAAGTCAAAAAACACTTTTGAGCAAAAGTTTCATTTTTAAGCTTTTACCAAAAGTGCATTTTAGCTATTTTTAAGTTTTTTAACCATTAAAAACGCTTTAAATTTTTTTTACCAAACAAATATATATTTTTTTAAACAAATTTTTTAAATATTAAAAACACTTTTAAACCATTTAAACACACATACAAAAAAGTTAAAGCTCCCGAGCACTTCAACAGTGTAATGTAAAAGAAGGCCAAGCAAAGCAAAAGCAAAACAAAAAAAGTCTCCCGTCCGTACACCCTCCCCACAACGCAAAAACACACTATTAACATCGTACGAACATGGTCAGGGGACCCAATGGGCAATACATGTGGCTTCCAACGCCAGACAGAGAGAGAGAAAAGCGATGGAGACATGGAGACAAATCTAGTAAAATGAGTGCAGCACAGTGCCTCCACCCAATCACAACTCGACAACGTTTTTGACGAAACCGCTCTGGTTTCCCAATCCCGCCTTTCCTCCCCCTCCCCCATCAAACCTACCCTCCCTCCCCACTTGTTCAACTGGTTTTCAACTTTTCTATAAATACACACGCACCCATCTTCTTCCTCACTTGCACTGTATGAGGCTGACAAATTAAGCTTGCTTTCACACAATACATCAGCTGAAAAAGATCACACCCAGATAGAGAGAGAGAGAGAGAGAGAGAGAGCTCAAAGGAATTATGGGGAGAGGAAGGGTTCAGCTGAAAAGGATCGAGAACAAGATCAACAGGCAAGTCACCTTCTCCAAGAGAAGGTCTGGATTGCTGAAGAAAGCCCATGAGATCTCTGTGCTTTGCGATGCTGAGGTGGCCTTGATTGTCTTCTCCACCAAAGGGAAGCTCTTCGAGTATTCTACAGATTCTTGGTAGGCCCATATATTACATATGTATTTCTTTTATGTCTTTTTGGGTGCTTGATGAAATGCTCAAGAGTAGAGAGAATTAAGCTTGTTTTTGTTCCTCTTGCATTTTTTTTTTTTTTTTGGTGGGTGCTTTTTCATCTTTTGCTAGGGCTCCTTCAGGTGCTTCTGGGTCTTCATGTGATTGACTTACTGTAAAGTATACTAACAGGAGCCTCAAATATATGTGCTTTGTCCCCACTGGAACTGGAAAGAAATAAATGCTAGTGGGTGAGAATTGTAAAAGGATATCTTTTTTCATTATTATTTGAAGTTGCACGATGTAGAAATAAGAATAGGTTCAGTCAATGTAATATTTCAAAGTTTTTCTACCATGAAACTATTGTGCATATATATTTTCTCAAATTTTATAAGCTATAGTATGATTATTTATGGATTGATGAGGTTATTTAGTAGGGTTTAAATATATATATATATATAGAAGAAATCAAAGAGATAACAGACGTACCTAGTGGTATCTTATGTGTAACATAAAAGGTTGTCGTTTTCCAGAATAAGAAAAGATGATGTTCAGCAGCCCAATAGAAACAAAAGAGCATTTGAGCAGTGGAAGCAGTGAGAGAAATAGGAGAGGGGGGAGAGAAGAAATGAGGAGCAAAACTATGATTATATATTCTATTTCAGTCTTTTCCTCCCTCTTCAAGATGCATGTCAGTGATAATAAAAAGAACAAATAAACCCTAGTTCTTTCAAATTAGATTGCATATTTTAATAATATCTTTAAAAAGTTGATTATATATTAAAAAATTAAAAATTGTAATTTAATCTATTCTCTGAAAAAATAAAAAAATAAAAACCCTAGTTCCTGAATATTTAATTATGTAGTCTTTGTTTAAAAGGTTGATTTGATTAAATTTTCTGATTTTATGGCGACTCAATCATATATAGTTAGTCTTATCCCTTAATGATATATCCCAAAGCTTGTTTGGTTACGAATTAGATTATTGAGTAAATGACAGCTTCCACTTGGGACTCTTGCAATGGCTGATTAAGCATATTCCAAAGCTTTTAAGGGTCATATCATGGAGCTACTACCATCTATAATCACAGTAAAGCATATATATATTAATATAAAAGAGACGCGGTTTATGTTATTCCTTTATATATGTAAAACTTATATATAGGCCTCATAAATTTAATGATACATTTATACATTTATTATTAGAAAATGAATAAAAAAATGTGTAAAAGAATAACTTTTAAATAAATAAAAAATATATTGGTTATACACAAAAGGAATGAGAGGATCGTACCCATTTTGACAGACTTATTATCCTTTTTAGTTGTCAAATGGCACTTCCAAGCATGGAGACCGAATTTCAATTGGATCAAGGCAGGACTGAGGTTTTCTACTGTGGTTTGTTTACTTTGGTACTGGGATTAAAGTTGACACACACACACATAGTCATATCGTACGTATTAGAGTTGGAACAGATTTGAGGGGATATTGTTTAACAGTAAAATTTCCTTCCTTAACGCATCTCCCTAGGATGACAGGTGGTAAAACCTGATTTACCTACTCAGAAGGAGAATCCATTGTCCCCAGAATATACTTGATTAGTAGGTATAGTAACATGATCTTATTATGTGCCCAAGTCAAATGACTCCTGTGGGTGTAACCTAAAAGGCCTTCCAAGTTCTCTCACTAATTTGGGGCAGCCATCTCTCAAATACTCAAATCCGTGAACTGAGATTCCTTTTTATACTCTCTCAAGTACTTACTCTTTAATGTGAGAGTTGTTACGTTAGCTTTTTATTACAGTGTTTTTTAATCTGCATAATTCTCTTTCTGCAACTCATGTTAAGAAATAAACAATTAAAAGTGTAAAAAAGAAAATTCGTGTAGTATTTCTCAATCAGGATTAATGTTGTAAAGGCGAAGCTGTAGTTTACTTGGGGGTTTGTCTGGCTGTCGAGGAGCTCAATCTTCAGGATGCATTATGTCGTACTTATCACAAAGATTATTTATTCAAGTGTTTCAACTTATCAGGAGTGGAATTACACTATTGCATGTTCTTTCACTTTTATAATATATATATTATTCAAGTTATCAAGAGTGGAATTACACTATTGCATGCTGTGAGGTTTTTCTTTAGGGAATGATATTTCTACACTTGTCTCTCACGCATGCAGGAAGATGGTGTGAAATCATAAAAATTGGACGTTTAAATAGCACCATTTTCTCTTCTCTTTTTCCTCTTTCTAATGTAAGATTTAACAGAAATAATGCAATAGCATGCATGTGGGATATGTTGCATCTGAGTCCAATAGTATGCTAGGGTTTTCAATTCTTTCGATGCTCATAAATGCCTAATTAATTCGTACATTACAGTCCAAAGTCATTAATGAGGCTTTCCTTTTGTTTTCTATTTCTGTTGTTGATGTTTTCATCATGCATAGATTTCTTCTAAAACTCCTCGAAGCTATTCTTAAGAATAATATAGTAAAATTCTATGTTTTATAACTTCAAACTCCTTTCTAATAGATTATCATTCTTTCTTTGTAACAGTATGGAAAGGATCCTTGAACGGTATGAGAGATATTCATATGCTGAGAGGCAGCTTCTTGCAAATGATCTTGAACAAAATGTATATGCCACCAATCGATTGAATAAATTTCAAATTCCAGAATCTTATTATAGGGAATTTTTGTTTATTGACACACCATTAATTAATCTTTTCATATATAGGGAAGCTGGACTCTGGAACATGCAAAGCTCAAGGCTAGGATTGAGGTTTTACAAAGAAATCAAAAGTACAAACTTGAATGCAGCCATTTATATACTTAGTATAATGAAAGAAACAAAACCCAAATATTACTTTCTTAATTATTGATCTTTACAGGCATTTCGTGGGAGAAGATCTGGATTCCTTGAGTCTTAAAGAGCTTCAAAATTTGGAGCAACAGCTTGATTCTGCACTCAAACACATCAGGTCAAGAAAGGTAAAATCATTTTACTAATAAATGTTATTGGTGTTGTAGTTTATCCATTAATTATTATTTTTAATTAAATACATAAATCTTTCACTTCCAGAACCAACTTATGTACGAATCGATTTCAGAGCTGCAGAGAAAGGTAAGCTCAAGCTACCCCATGTTTTGTCTTCAGTAATAAAGTGGAAATCCATCTACCTATATATAAATAGTAAACAATTGTCAACTTTGCTTGGTCCTCTTGTTGATCATGTCCTTTAATATATATAGGATAAAATTTTAATAATCACACAGTCCAAAACCTTAAGTTGATACAAACGAGTGAATTTAATCATTTAATTAATAATTTAATAAAAACAAACTAGTCGGGAGCCATAAAATTTTATAGACCTCACTCGACAATGTATTCTAGGGTAGCTTTTTGGCTTTTTAGTTAAAAAATAAAAGCATTAACACAGCTACAAAAATAAAAGGCTTACAAAACACTCAAAACTATATTCTCAAAATACTTTTTCAATCAAAATGCAAAAGACTCGATCTAAAAGGTTTGATCAAACAAGCTTTATATTGCTTAATGGGGGTTGCCTAACAGCGTTACATGACAGGACAAAGCATTGCAGGATCAAAACAACTTGCTTGCAAAGAAGGTAAACATTTTCTTTTTACCAAAAAAAAAAAAAAAAAAAAAGAATCTCATTCCATTCTAAGTAAATAATTAGCTCCTGCAAAACTTGAATAGTTTAAAAAGGTATATATTCCATGATACATTTTGAGCCAACACTAGGTGAAAGAAAAGGAAAAGGAACTAGCCCAACAGGCGCAGTGGGAGCAGCAGTGTCATTCCCTCGATTCAGCCTCTGCCCAGCCTCCACAGCCGTTGCAGCCATTGAACATTGGGTACGTAACTCTCTCTCTCTCTCTCTCTCTCTCTCTCGTTTGCATGCTTCTGCTCTCATCTGAATTAATGTATATGTATATGTATATGTATATGTATATGTATATGTACATGCTTTGTTCTACATTCCTGCATGCTTGAAAGACTAAAATGGCATATATAAGAAAAAAATATTCAAAAGAGAACTCAAGTTGGTGAAAATATGTGCATTTGCAGAGGGTCTTATCAAGCAAGAGACAATGAAAGAGTGGACGAAGGAACTCCACCTCATCGAGCCAATGCACTCCTGCCGCCTTGGATGCTTCGCCATCTTAATCAATAAGATATCAATATATATAATATATAATATATAATATTTTTTTGTCTATAGAAACTTGATAGGGATGTGGATCCCAATATCCAATATAGTACTGACGTGTGGTGGAACAGCCCCAAATGTTTGTATCTATTATTATAAGCTATTTCCTTACTCTAATAATTAAATTACAAACTAATTTGGTATAAGAACCGATCCTTAATTATGTCATTATGTATGAATATTTTTGTTGTACAATTACCTCAAATATCTTATCAGAATGATCAGTTGTTTATTTGGAAGGAAATTAAGTGATTTCCTTATCACACGTACAAAGAATGTGATATTCCTTATCTATTAAGGAATATGGAATATGGAATATGAGGAATGAGTGTTTTTTGTCCAACAAAGAATAGGAACTTAAACCTATGACTAAACCAATATTATTGCTTTTAAGGATTCTGTC
Source organism: Corylus avellana (assembly GCF_901000735.1). NCBI lineage: Eukaryota > Viridiplantae > Streptophyta > Magnoliopsida > Fagales > Betulaceae > Corylus > Corylus avellana. Next base: position 6,921,230 of record NC_081543.1, read on the forward strand.
TTTTGTACGAGTTCATACTAGAGCTGGTTTATTGCCTAGGCGAATTTAGGCGGTGAATTAAGGCTTTTAATTAATGAAATTTGGCTCCAAATTCAATACTCGTCCACTATAACTAACTAGATATTATCAGTTCATTTGAAATGGAGAGGATCCTAATTTAATTAGGATAGTATATTGAGACATTTGAAGGTAAAATAGTTGTTTTGAATTAAATTAATGTATTATTTACTCTCCTAATTCTCATATGTTACTTATTTATTATTTAACTCTCATGATTCTCATAAGTTACATATTGATTATGTAATTCTCATAATTCTCATAGGTTACATATTGGTTATATATGTAACTCTTCTAATTCTCATAGATTACATATTGATTATATACTTATTGTATTATTGGCATCATTCAACTATAAATAGGCCATTTTATTGTACAATTTCAATCAAGTAAAAGAAAGATGTAGCCAAAAAAAGGCTTTGACGTGTAGATGTAGGCCATAGGCTGAACCACTTTAATCTATATCTTTCATCTTTGCTTTTTCTCTTTATATTTTTTATATACTTTAACATGGTATCAGAGCCTCAGGCAATGATTTTTTTAAACTCAATTTTTCCTTAGCCATTTTTATTCATTTGCTCATTTTTGCAATGGTTGAAACATCATCTAAAGCGATTTCTTTCATTTGAGAGCAATAATTCGCATGGGTCACTCAATGATCCTCATTATGTTCATCACTCAAATAGTCCAACAATGGTGCTTGTTGCAACTCTTATGTCCGGAGATAATTATCGCACTTGGATTCGTGCTATCGCTATCGCTTTATGTGCCAAAAACAAACTGGGTTTTGTGGATAGCGTCTTGATGAAGCCAATTTCACCTAATGACCTTCCTCAATGATAAAGATACAATGATCTTGTCTTTTTATGGATTCTTAATTCTGTTACAAGTGACATTTGTAATAGTATTTTATATACCGGTCAGACAGCCGCCGATGTTCAAGTCCCGGCCATAATCGCCGTTGTTGGCCAAAGAAGCTGATGTTCATGTTCTAGCCATAGTAGCCAATGCTGGTCAGAGTTGCCGAAGTTCAAGTTTCAGTCATATCAGCCGATGTTCTAATATAGGCCATAGTAGCCATTTTTTAGTCCCTTTGATGTTAAAGACCAAACCTCAACGTACGTGATCTACCGTTGGGTTTGTGGGAGCGTATTGAGACATTTGAAGGTAAAATAGTTGTTTTGAATTAAATTAATGTCTTATTTACTCTCATAATTCTCATATGTTACATATTTATTATATAACTCTCATGATTCTCATAAGTTACATATTGATTATGTAACTCTCATAATTCTCATATATTACATATTGGTTATGTAACTCTTATAATTCTCATAAGTTACATATTGATTATGTATTTATTGTATTCTTGGTCTCATTAAACTATAAATAGGACATTTTATTGTACAATTTCAATCAAGTGAAAAAAAGATGCAGCCAAGAAAATGATTTGATGTGTGGATGTAGGCTATAGGCCGAACCACCTTAATCTGTTTCTTTCTTCCTTGCTTTTTCTATATATATTTTTTATATACTTTAACATAGTAGAATTGAGTTTTTATATATGTATAATACAAATTTAAAGCAGCAATTATGATAAAGAGATTAGTCAATGCTCTTCAATTAAGGCCCAAATCATGGTAAAAATAATTATAAATAATTGAATCCCAAGATATTGAGACTTTAGAATGAAAGAAATTGAAAAATGGAATTTATTTTTGAAAGAGTTCAATCTCATTCATTGATAAACGAGCATAAAGCTCAATCAACCCAGTACAAAGCTCTGAAGCAACCATAGCCGAAGTTACGAGATTATAGACGTCAAAGATGACGTATTACATTCCAGACTTATACAAAATCCGCTAACCTTTCAATTAGATAAAAAAAAAAAAAAAAAAAAAAAAAAATGAGGCTTTTTTAACATTAAAATATTAATTGAAAATTTTCATTTTAATTTTTTAGTTTATATTTTAAATTTAAAAATCGTTCATCTCACTTTTTGCTCTTTAATATTTTCAAATAAAATGTAGAATTCATCTCTACTACGAGACATTTAGCTTTAACTTTTAACGGATGACATATTTTGTCTTAAGCTACATATAATTATTTGTATATATAATTTAATTTGAAAAAAAAAAAAAGAAGAGAAATTTATTTATTTTAAACCTTATTTCAAATGAACAAACTTAGTCGACATGTTAGTTTTAAGTTCAGGCAAATTAAACCACGTGTTTAATTACTGCTTTAAGGGTGTCATTACTGTAATTTTAATATTAAAAAAGCCTCATTTATTTATTTTTTTCTAATTGAAATGGGGCAAAAAAGCCTCACTTAAATTTATAGCTTTACACCTCAAAATCTATGCAGCTGGTCTTATGCAAGCCAAAGTGGTTATGGAAGTAGTTTAAAGAGGTACATTTTCAGAAATTGAGTGAGGCTTTGCACAACAAATCTAATCAAAGCTTCCTTTGGCACAACAAATAATTTCATAGCCATGGCTTCGCCTAGGCAAAGTGTCTTGGTTTCACGAGTCGGGTTCGTGTCATGCCATGTTAAGCTATGGGTATACGACTATATGGGTAATACGACCCATTTAATTAATTGTGTCAAATTCCTCAACTTTGACACGATATTTTAACTAAATGGGTGACATGATACTACTCGCATAACTCATTTAATAAACAGACTGTGTTGGACTAGCACGAACATAGCTTATACCAATCTATTTAATTATAGTTGACACAATACTTGATCTTACTTGTTTAGCACAATATTATATTTTATGAATATAACCGAACACATTCATAACTAGATTGATCACAAAATTACATTGATAATTAATATGCATAACCATAAATAAAAATTTTATTTTATTACACAGGTTATGAGAGTAAAGTGGGTTGACATAAATTAGACTTACTTATTGATCGTGTCTAATTAGGTCGACCCATTTTGACATGGCTCTATTACATTAAACCCTAAATGTAGGGCTCACAAATTAATTAACTACAATTAACTTGAATTGCCACCTTTATTACCATATAGTAGCTGAATAAATGCAACGAAATTGTTATATATATTGATCTGAACTAAATTGCTATTTGCCATGGTATTCCTCTTTCTTTTGGTTTTTTATTTTTATTTTTTATTATTACTATTTTTTCTTTTGCCTTTTTCTTTCTCCCAAGAGTATCTATAAACACAAGAACATCTATAATTACACCATTATCTTTCACATACAATAATATACATAAATAAACATAAAGTTGTCTCTGCAAAACTTCACAAAGCGGCTTCACATCTTCATGACTACCTCTAGTCTTTACTCTCGGAACTATCACATGTTAATCTATAAAACAATATTGTTTTACATGTGAAAAGTCACATAAGTATATAACTTAGTAAGTAAATCGCCAACGAAAGTTAGCTAATGCAGTGAGCCGGTTTATCTTGGTATTAGAGCCAACATATACTAACCTGGCCTAGTCGGCGCTAAGGCACTGTAACATTATGTGAGTCTTGACAAGAACGTCAAGGATTTGAGCGAGGGAGATTGACACACTCAATGCTCAAACTACTCCATGTTAAAGTCAATGTTGAGGTAAAAGTTGTAGAAGTTCTTGAATTCAGTAGAAAACAATTATTGATACTGCAGTGCTGGAAGGATAACAAATCTGTGGAAGTTTATATAGCTGCATAATTTTCCTGATATATATAATATTGTTTAACTTGGGAAAGTACTTTCTCAAAATATACTACTTATTTTGGCTTCCTGGCTTTGGTATATGGTAGTGTCACTTATTTGGTGATAGTGGTGATGCAGAATTATATGATCATGATTGTGCCATCGATCCTAGCTGTGTGATTTGCCATATGAAGGCTCTGGGTCTGGGATAAACATATATATATATAGAGAGAGAGAGAGAGAGAGAGAGATGAATTATATGTTGTTAATTTACTACACATACAAATATGAAGAGTGCTACACACGCTCTAAAGTATTTATTCTTAAGTGTAAATTTGACGTGACGGTAAAAAACACACTCGGAGTATATATATATATATTTTTTTCTGAAAGTATAGGATCTAATCCTTACAGCCCTAAGGCGTTAATGTTCTATTGGGGGTGATTAGGGTTTGAGAGTTTATCAGTTTCAGATTTCAAAGAGATGTGAGGAAGAGAGTGCATGAAAATCTTAAGAAATTAGAAAAGTCAAATATTAATTACGACTTTTAGTGCATTAAAATGTGGGACTTCTTTCTTTCTTTTTTTTTTTTTTTTTTCTTTTTCTTCGGTGGAATCTATTTATTATTTTTTTAAGATTATGCTTGTCTACCGACTATCGGACCAGATTCATCCTAGATCCTTTATGGATGTGTAGGTCCCACATGCTAGCCACGTAGGATTTGTAAAGGACAACAATTATAAATAGGTAATATTGATCTTATTAGTGAGATCACACGTCTTCATTAGGAACCACATATCACATAATTAAGACTTTTATTTCAGTTTAATAAGTACAACGTACAATGTATCGTGTGTGATCAATTAAAATGAATAATTAACTAGATAAGGTACAGGTCATAATCATCCTATAAAGTGTGACCAAATTAGAATACGTAGATGTAGTTGAATTTAGTTGGGACTCTGGGTTAAATTAGTAATTTTAGAAGCTACTCTTATATTTTTCTTATGTCACTTTATGAATGAGATGACTTTAAAATTATTATTTAATTAAAATTCAATAATAACCAACTACAAGCTCAATAGTAATTTTAGAAGCCACATTATTTTTAGAGTGATACAAGAGGGACACAAGAGTGATTTCTAGCATTACTCGTTTAGCTAGAGCCACTGTCAAATATATCATTGATGAGATTTGAATGTAGCGCCACATGGAAATCAATTAACTGGTAATTGACTCCATAGTTTGTCCCATCCTTATCCATCTCGGGACAAGACTCAATGATCTTTCTCAAACGAAAGAATACAGCGAAAGACTTTGACTAAAGGAATAAGAAAGTAATAACAAAATGCTACAATCAAGATAACTAGAGTAAAGTATGCAACATATTAGGTATGACAGTTATCCATGAATGCAATATAGGTATAGTACAACCTATAATTATGAGAATTAGTGATTGTTCAACAGTATGGTTTACCCGAGATATTATCTATTCTCAGTAGAGTTGGCGTTGTCCTGAGGGACCTATAATACAATATTGGTGCCCCGGATATTGTACACTACCATCCATAATACTAACATCTCGACCGAGTCTGACCTCGGGTGGCCCACACTACTAGTGATGTACGTCGTATAGTGACCAACCATTAGGCATGGTTGCGCTGGTCACGAATAACCATTGGATCCAAGGCCCATATAACACACATATTTGACTATAAAGTTAACATATATAGTAAGCCCATGACCGTTATCCCTCACGTATCGGTGTACTATGTCATACAATGCAATTAGTCTTCTCTATATTTTATATACATGCTTTTACAAGTCTCATCTTCATTATCATGTTAAGTAGCGCATTTTCACAAATGGTAGAGTTCATGATGCATCAAAATGTATTTCATAAGAGTTGTAATATATACATGTTTGGTACACAAAATAGTCATGCAATGTGGGAAAAGAAATGGCGAGCATTATGTGAGTTAGTACTCACCCGGGTCGTACAAATCCTCCGTAAAGTCTTCCACGGGGTCCGAGTTCTTCAAATATGTGGAAAACCTATAATTAATTTTAAGTCCAACTAAAACGAACCTAGAGCAATAAAATATGGGCTATAGAACATCGGGCCAAGAACGTGCTCCCTGAGATGTCTCTAGGCGAGCACTCGGCCCTAGGGTGAGCGTTCAGTCAGAAAGATTCAGGTAGAACCTTATTTGGTCAAATATCCTTCGAAGCCTCCTCAACTGGTCCTAAGGCTACAAAAAGGGTTTCTAACGCTTGTTAACCAAAACAACATCTCCATACGACAAGATTAAGTCTAATGGAAGAGAAACATTTATAACAAGATTAAGAGTTATACTTTTAGACTCTAACAACTATGCTACTGTAAAGCACAAAGACAAGATTAAGACCTAGACTTTTAGACTCTAACAATTATGCTACTGTAAAGCACAAAGCTAGCATAACAACCTAGTAAAATCATCAAAGAAAGACAATGGTTACCTCAACACAACAAGTTCTTCAATAAAACCTCATCTTTCTCCAAAAACACTCACAAACTCTCAAGAATCAAACAAGCAGGGTTTCTTTAGAGATCAGAGGGTAGAATGGTTTGCAAAAGGCGTGGGAGGATGATATTTATAAGGTAAAAAAAGCTGAGGGTTCTGCAGGAGCAGTCCTAAAAAGGGGCGAGCCCTTGGTGCTATAGTACCGAGCGTTCGTGTATTGTTTACCCAGTGGTTTTTAGGTTGCAAGTTGTACATTCGGGAAAAAGCCAGCGTTCAACAAAAGGTCAATAAGTGCTCGGCTAGTCCCTACATGAGCATTCGTGTACTATTGACATGCCAGTGTTCGTGTGGTCGGTCCCCCACACGAGCGTTCGGCCAAGAGGTCTGAAATTTCAAAAATGTCCATCCAGTTATCCCTAGTGACCCAAAGTCCAATTAACCTCCTAACCAAGCTGTATTAAGCCTAATTAATTATTTTGAGTCACTACAGGTCACCCCTTTTTGCAAGTTTGGGGTGGCCAAACCATCCTTATAGGCCATGGGAGCAGTTCGGCCACCTCTAGCTGGCCATTGGGGGTGGCTCGAGCTACCCCTAGCTAAAATGGGGGTGACCAGCCACCCCCTATGGCCAAAATGGGAGGTGGTCAGCCACCCCATTAATTTTTTATTTATTTGTTTTTTTTTTCATTCTAAATAATTTTTTTTTTAATTTTTTTTTTATTAGTGGGACACGTATACCATTTGTAGCCCTAGTATTTTTGAGAATAAATCATAATCATGAACTGGATACTCTCCGGTCCATTTGGACTGAAAAGGATCCGGATCCGTCCGTTTCAGAGAAAGGACTGATTTGACAAAGCATATAATTAATTAATTAATTAGCTTTATTTTTGAGTTTGGGCAACAATTAAGGATTTAATTTAAGGTTTGGGGCCTTATTACATAAAGTTGTTTGGGCTTGTCGGCCCAAGTTCCCAATATTTCTCTGATTAAGCCGAACAGGAAATGTTTCTTCTTTTATTTTGTTTTTCTAGTTTTCAATATGAGTCAATCATCAAAGGCTAGAAGAGATGATTCCTAAACATTGGCATGGATTGTATGGAAGTCAACAAGAAAGAGAATTAATTGATCAAAGTGCAAGGAAATCACCATGGAATCAAATATTTCTTTTTCATGGAAGGAGACAGCTGGACCTTAAACCCCCTAATCGAAACAAAATCTCTAGTTTGCAATGTGTCACGTCTGCCTTTCATCTACAATATAATATGTACAATATATATATATATATATATATATATATATAGTTAAATTAATGAGGTACATTTTTCTAAAATGGTGGGTGAGATAGTCTATAACAAACGTGCAGAACCATTAAAGAGTTCACATACATGGGCAGATATGTACAACACTTCATGGCTAGCACGTTTAAAGAAGAGCCCCACAAGGATAGAAAAACAGAGCAAACAGACAAGAACAATGAAACAGGAGAGTTCAAAAAGTCAACAAAACAATGGCCACGAGGATGTGTCATTGCGTGTATATAAACAGCTGCCTTGTTTCTCATCAAGAACCTTCTGAAAAAAACATGGGCAGGAAACGGGTGAGAGTGCCGAGGCTGTTGTGTTTTCGGACATGTTTTGGATCCAAACCAACCTCCAAGTACTGCAGCAAAGCTGTGCAGAAAACAGAGCTTTTGAGGAATGGCAGGGGCAGGGGAGACGACTCCAGCGCTGACTCTGAAAGGGTGGATATCAAAGGTGGGGGTTCGGAGAATGGAAACAAAATAATGGTGGTGGTTGATTCAAGCCTTGAAGCAAAGGGAGCTCTTGAATGGGCACTCACTCACGCTGTTCAGAGCCAGGATAATGTTGTTCTCCTTCATCTTTCCAAGATCTCCAAACAATCTGGTGAGATATATATATATATATGATGCATGCATTTATTTTCATTTCATTTCATTTATGCTTGAATTTGTAGGTAGATAAATTGAAACAAATACATCTAAGGTAATTTTAGGCTACTGGTGCAGGGCATAACGGGAAGGTTGACCAAGGAGCTTATGAGTTTCTGCAATCCATGAAAAATATATGCCAAATGAGAAGGCCTGGGGTAAGTTATAAGCAATTTAGATATTTCTTCTGCCAATTGTGTTGTTGTTATTATACATCAGATCATAAAAAGATGAACATCTTTTCTGTTGAAGATATTTTAATGCCATTAATTCACTATCCGACAACTCACCTACTAGTTCTGTATCACGTTTGTTTACTTTGTTGATGCTTTTAAAACATACAACATAAAGTTTTTATTTTTTTTTAAGAAATTTCAATTACCCTCCAAATTGTTGAGGGTTTTGCAATTTTAACCTCGAATTAATTAGCAATGTTGGTAGCTCATTATCTTTAAGGTTTTGCATAAATTAAACAACTAACAGGTAGAATGTTTTTTTATACCTATGTATAATTTAGAAAAATACAAATTTACCCTTAAGAAATTAAAGGGAAAAAATAATCCTGACTTTGGGTCAACAAATGTTTAGCTTTTTCAAAAAATAAAACAAATCGGGATATTTTGTCCATTTTGGCTTGACCGTTAAGATTTAACAGAAAATTCTAACGAACGGGTAATTCCAGATTATGATTGCAAAAAACCCTTTTAACAGTTTGGCAGATAAGTTAATATATATATATATATATATATATATATATATATATATATAACACAAGATGCTTGAGTTTGAACATTATGCTCTGTTTGGTAAATAGGTGAAAGTGGATGTAGCTTTGGTTGAAGGACAGGAAAAGGGTCCAATAATAGCAGAGGAAGCAAAGAGGCAAAGAGTGTCACTATTGGTTATAGGACAGAGAAAGCAATCTTCTTTGTTATGGTGCCTTCTCAAGAGATGCGCAGGAAACAAAAATGGCGGCGGAGTTGCTGATTACTGCATCCAAAATGCTTCATGTATGACGATTGCAGTGAGGAGGAAGAGCAGGAAGCTTGGAGGCTATTTGATTACAACTAAGCGTCATAAAAATTTCTGGCTTTTGGCTTAATATAAATTGCATCAGATTTGGCTGTAAACTATAATTAATTGTAAGAAGAAGAAAGAAATGGGATTTATGCAAACGGGGGGGAAAAATCTGGGATAATATGCATGGGTAATTAATAAATAGAATTTAAAGTATAAAATTACTGTCTATTTTCTGTTGAAAATAAGCTATATGGGAAACTAACTGAATTGAATTTGCTCTTGGAATAGTGGGAAAGACCCACTTTTGTAATTTGCCTTTTTTTTCTTCCTTTTTTTCCCCTTTGAATAGAAAATATATATATATATATATATATATATTGCTCTTAGGAGGTGGAATTTTTCTATTTTTGATATTTGAGAGTTGGTCTAAATGTGTGTTTTTGTACCATATATTCAGGATAAAAGGAGAAGGAAATTAAGGAACAAGTAGAAAACATAAAAAAATTTTTTTGGGTATTTTAGCTATTTTGGCATCTCCCAATAGAATTTAACAGAAACTGCTAACGAAATGGGTAAAATTAAAAGTAGTTTAAACATGGAATACCGACATTTTAGATTTTGATTGATATATCGAGATTATGTTTGCAAAACGGATAGGTAGCAAAACCGCTCAAAATCAGATTTGGCAGTTAAGTTTCATATGCCCCTCTCACCTTACCTGTCTAACTTAGTAGCAATTTGGGTGTGTATACCAATCCAATTTTCATATAATTATCCTTTGTTTTGGGCAGGTGCTTAATTTAAGTATGAAATATCCCTAAGTTTTGTTTCAAATATTTGTTTGTCTTAAAGTGGTATGATGATCATATGCATTGAATTTAGGCAGCATAGAGAAGAAGATAGACGAGGGCATGACTTCTTTACTCCCCAAATGCCAAGGTTGGCTGTTTTGACGTCAATTGCGGAATGAAATAAATGATGACGTAATTGCGGAATATGATGATAGTATGTTGAGTGTCACAACAAAATCATTTCAAAGAGGAAACCAAACAACAAAGGAAGTATTTTGAGGACAAAATGATGACTAATTAAGGACATGTGTAATGACACAGAGAAAAGCGGTAGCCATAACTATACTATTGCTCTAAAAGAACTAGTTAAATTTGAGTTTTTTTAAAAAAAATTTATTGAAGTCAATTTCATCTAATAACTAAGCAATGTAGGACTTAACATTAATCATCTTCTCAATATGGGACCGAGGTGTTACACCATGTGTCTTGACAGATCAAATATTTCACTTCTCGTCTCACACGAGCAGGTCGAATGGAAGCCTCAATGGTATTTTATATCGAGGTCTTGTATACAATCCGAACTTCTGATACCTGTGGTTTGTGGGGGATAATAGATATTCGGGATTTACTCTATAGAAGTAGGTCTGAAGGCTTTGCTTTAATGAAGTTTCAAGTAATACATATATTTCACTTTCTGATATGACAAAAAATAGTAAAAGTGGACTAAAATGCTTGTATTGCTATACAATACAAAACTTGTAACACAAATAAAACGATACAAATTAACATTACATGAATCTTTTGATCTTTTAGGCATCCTGGGAGGAACATCTCTCAATAGGATCAAAGTTAGCTACCTAGCCTCTTCATGCCTATAATCATCATACTAATGCATTAAGCACATAAACAAAATTGCAACTTTCAAATGACAATCCGGAAAAATCAAAAGAATCCTTCTCCTATGCAACTTTGAAAATCGTTGAACATCCTTTTTGTAACAAGAATGTAGCATATATTGGTTTAGGTCTCGCAATCTACTAAGTTTTAGGCCTTGCATGGATATAATGAGCAAAAATTTAGGCTTTGTTTGGCATTGAACGGTTACTGTTTTGTAGATTGGAACTATAGTTAAAATTGATTGATGTGAGAAAAAGTAAAATGTTTTGTATGAAAAAGTGAAAAAAAATAAAATAAAATAAAAAATAAAAAATAAAAAATGTTTTGTAATGTTTTTTTTATTTGAACAGTAGTAAAAGTGATTGATGTGATATAAAAAATAAGAATGTTGAGAGTTAAATTTTTTGGATGAATAGTAACAGGCTCTTGCCAAACGGTGCATTCACCTAATTAGGGGTGTAAACGAGTTGAACTTGAGCGAGCTTCCCTTGTTCAGGCTTGGCTCGTTTAAATTTTACTCGAGCTCGAGCTCAAGGGCGAGCCAAAAAAAATCGAGCTCAAACTTATAATAAGTCGAGCCGAGCTCTATATTTAATGTTTTTTTTTTTTAAAAAAAAAAAAAAAATTAACTTCAAGTACTCTTAAACGGCTTAGGAAGCCAGCTTGTATATGAGCATTTGCTTAGCCTAGCTAGTCGAGTATGAAGCCTGAGTCAATACAGCAAGGCACTTGGTTTTTAACACTTAAATATAAATGCAATTTTAAGATTTTAATAATTATGAGATTTATAATTAATTATGTGTTACTTATATATATATATATATATATATATATATATATATATATATAGACACACACACACACACACGAGCTTATACAAGCTTGCTCACGAGTCTATCCGAGTCGAGTCGAGCTTATTTTGTTTAATATTCGAGCCAAAATTTGTATTCACGAAGCATTTCATTTAATAATCGAGTCGAGCTCGCTCACGAGTGGCTTGCTCGCTTAACACCTCTACACCTAATGAAATACAAAATCAAACATCAATATCAAATACCAAAGAGATTAGCAGCACAAACACGTACACCAAGAGTGGAGGGGGGATTCATGTTCTACACTGAAATTTGAAACACAGTAATATTAGAAAATCTAGGTGAAGATTATATACAAAAATAACAAAATTACATACTAAAAAATTCTATGGCCAGTTATCAACATACATACTTTTCCAGAAATGATATTCAAAAATCCCAATACTCGTCCTTGTGAGGAGAGGGCAAAACCACTCAAATCAAAGGTTTAAGAAACTTAACAATGCCAGGATCTGCTCTGTTCTATTCTAAGAAGAAAAAGGGACATACAAAAAGAGTAATATTAATCAAAATACTCTGACATGGCAATATGCTAAGGAGCAACAATACATACTTTCCCATTAACAAAAAAAAAAAAAAAAACCACCTTCTTTTAGTACTTAAAAACAAAAAAAGGGGTGCCGTGGGGAATTTTTCTCTTTCTAAGTAAAGCAAACTCATAAAAAGGCGCAAGGGGCGCAACCCAATTACGTAGAACTTATATAAGGGAAAAATATTCAATGAGATGAAGACGAGGAAAAAGAGCACAAAAATCTATAAAGTTAGAGATATTGATAAATGATAAGGGCGTTAATAGAGATCCAGTCAAAGAGCAATTTAATAAAACAAAATTATATATCCGTACTCGTCTTCTCGCAAGCATCGAAATTGGGTTTGAATAACAAAGATCACAAAATAGTAGGATCCCCCCTAGTTGGAATGGGCGTAGGGCCCGAAACATCATAATACACTAAATCCAAAGATGCCGAAGGAATATAATCACTATTTATTAGAAGGTAAAGCATTTTGCTTTCCAAGTTGACAATCAACATAGTCAAATTACTCATAATTAGCATACCTTAATTGATCACTAGTGACTAAAGCACGAACACGAGAAAGAGATGCATGTTCTAAGTGAGAATGCCATAAACTGAGAGTGGTGGACGTCGACGAAGATGGAGTAGGGGTAGACACAATGGGAAGAATATGGAGAGATGAAAGTTCAAGCAAGCGCCCAATCTTATGGGCTGTCCCAAGTAGCTAACTTGTCTACGGATCTTGCACACCACAACTTCAATTAGAGAAATGTAACTCGAAACCAAGGTGACTGTAGTGCCCCTAAAACTGGCCTTAACCATTTTGGTAGGGATACTGGCAATTCCTCTAGTTCAGTTAAATGGTAATTAACTGAATGGATCACCCGTCATGCATACTCATAATAAACGTAATGGAAGGTAAAAATGATAGATATGAGATATCTAAAAATTACAAAGTATGCATATATTACTATTAATCATAGATTGGGAGCTACTAATTGAAATATAATTATTCTAATCAAATATGCTATATGCAAAACAGACTATTGCCTTCTCTCATTTAGAAGTCCTCTTAAAACAGACAACCTGACAAGCTGCAAATACTACGTAAGTCTAAGACTTAGTAAGTAAATATCACAGTCGAATATGAAATGGGCTCTTGTTTATATGTAGGAATAAACATTTTTTTTTTTTGTGAGCAATTGAAGTGTTGCCTTTGTTATTACACCATAAAAGTATAGTTTTGGTTTTTGAGATGTATAGGTGTAATTCCAGCAACAATCACCTATAAGTTTTAATGCAGAAAACTAATACTTTAATAGGTCATAATATCATGCATGGTCTACCCAAAATATTATCACTTCTCAGCAGGGTTGACTTTATCCTGGGGTACCTGTAATACAATACTAGTGCCCCGGATATTTAATACTACCGTCCATAACACTAGTAGCCCAATTAAGTCTGACTTTCAATGGCCCACACTACTAATAATTTATGTTTTGTAGTGACCTGCCAATCAAGTTTATAGAGTAAGCCCATAACCATTATACCACTCGTACCAGTATTTCATGTCATACGATGCATCTTGTTAATCAATTTTTAAGGCATTTACCAAGTTGCATGAAAAGAAATTATGCTAATAACATACGCGTGCTCAATGAGTTGACATATCGCACATTTTTATGGAAAGTAGTAAGTATTTACTTACCTCGTATGCTCACTCAATCCCTCATACATTTCAAGCCCATGTTATAACGAAACATAGTTTATCATTATGTGCAGGACTAGAGAACCTATTATAGATACATAAGATTCTAATCGATAAGCAAACTAGATAAAATGTCACAAAACCCTAATTTTAACCCATTATAGACATTGTTCAAATGTTAAGGCTTATGGTCGAACGTTCAGGCTCGACGTCGAACGTTCGGTCATAATTCAAGGAACATTCAATGAGGTGTCAAAATGCATGCAAACCTCTTATCCTCAAATCACTACGTAACAAATCTCATCTTAGGCTCCTAATGAATACATGCAAACATAATAAACCATAATATCATGCAAACCTAAGAAAACAAGAGGTGTTTTTTAAAACGTTTAAAAAACAATTTTCTTCTTTTTAAGAGAATAATAGCACAAATTCATCATTGTATCTTAAGACTTTGTAAAGAGCATGAAAATCACAAGAATAATATGAAAACCAGTTGAATAATAGCACAATTTTCTCCTTAATGGCCGTGTATTTCTCTATGGAGAGAAAAATGTGTTTTATTTTCATTAAATCATAAGTTGTGTATTTGCTTCACCATTGTACCTCTATTTATAATACTTGGATCTCATGAGAGAAAGGAATATAAGCCATGTGGGACTAGGATTAGAAATCCTCGTCCTAGGGGAAGCCGGCCAAGGAGTGATTATTTACACTCCTTGCGACTCCCCATAGTACACGGCCATGGGGGAGAATTTCTCTCCCCCATGCACCTAGAGCTTTAGTCCTAACCCACTCCCACATGCTTAGCAATTTAGGCTTGGGTTTTATCATCAAGCCCAATGCTCTTTTGATTTAACTTTGGCCCTTGTGATTAATTCTATTGAGCCCAAAATTTATTTACAAGCCTACAAGAATTAAAATCATGAGCCCAAGGCTCCTTTTAATTCTTTAGCTTGTAGGGATTAAATTATGAGCCCAATGCTCTATTTAATTTCCTAAGTCCAATTTTTCCAATTAACCAATAAGATTAATAAATCTTCTGGCCCATGTTTTATTTAAAATAAAATATTCCAAATAAATAAATATATCTGAGGCCCAATATAAATATCAACCAATTTACATTAGCTCAAAGAGGGACATAAAAATATTATTTGCTTAATAGGCCTGTGATTATGTCTACCTTGACAATGTCACACGACTCTATATAATCACAATTAATTTCACTAAATAATTGTGACTACACTCTAATAAGTATTTTTGATTTAATCAACTAATCCTCATGACGTACTTATTTATTGCATGTTACTACTCCATAGAATCATTTCATAGTCGAACCAAAGTCTATGTAGTGTTACTTTGTTCACTACATTTTTTCCTTGAGTCACTGATTTAAATTCATGATTATCCTTATATACTTTGTGAGATTGCATCTCACCTTGTACATGTATAAGTTTTTAGTGTACTTACTGAAAACACTCAAGATTGAGCTTTAGGATAACCTTTCCCATTAGATTTAAAACAATGGAAATATTATTTATCTCTTTGTTATCTGACAAAATATTTGGATTCCTTATTGAGTTAGTGTTCCCACAATGCTACATGTAATTACTTAACGTATTGAGGTTATTTCGACTGATGATAGGTATCACTCTTTGATACATCAAAGTAACCTACACATCACATTTGAGTTCACAAATAAGCCGTTGTACACATACATCATTTGTTATTACAACATTTATAAACGAATGATGACTCACGTGGTCCTGTTCAGCGTATGACATATCCTTGCCAATACCCCAACATATCAACCTGAAGCCAACCGACTTCTCCTAACCAAGACAAATCATTGAGGTTCGATATGTTATAGTCTAGATGGAATGTTCTCAGTTCCATTTATGACTGCGAACAACAAGTTTATAAATTGCAAGAACCTTTGAGTATGATCTTTTGTGATACTCACACCATTTCTCAAATATAATGCATCTTAGGGATCTCACATACATATAATCGGATAATACACAATCACACATATATGCCATGTAAGAATATAAGTGTAGATGTCAATTGTTTTATAATAATAATTAAAACATTATTTAATCAATTGGAGTTTTGAACACTATTTCTAACAGGTTGCCCAATACTTTAGTCAATGTTACAGAAACTTAGCTCTGATACCATGTTAGAATAACTAGAGAATAGAAGTTTGAATTGCATACTGTATTTATGTGTGTTCTAAATTATGTATAGGAATGTACTATTTATAGTTGAAGAGGCTAGTTAAAATAGGAAATAAAATAATAATAAAAAAAGAATAGACAATATTACACAGTAAAATCAACCTAACATGGTAATATAAGAGATACGAGCTGTGAGATTTGAGATACGAGGTGGATGAACCGTTGTGGTGTATAAGTTGGTAGTTTCTGAGTTTAAGAGAATGTGTGAGAGATAGAGTAATGTTAGAAGTCATATTGTGTCCTTCTTGTATTACTCTAAGAATGATATGACATCTAGAATTATAATTGGGCTTATGATTGATCATTATTAAATTTTAAAGAATTTTAAGGTAATTTTAAAAACTACCTCATTTTTTGAGTGACACAAAGGGGATACAAGAATGATTTTTAGAATTACTCGAGAAAAATAGGTTTTAGAAGAAAATGGAAAAAAAGAGGAAATGTTTGACTTTGGTTTTGAACGTAAAAATGGTTACCTTTGGAGTTAAAATGGTGTTTGGGAAGAGAAAAGAGGTAGATTAGGTGTTTGTAGAGGATAAGTTGAAATTCATTGTAATCAATTCTTACGTTAACATAGAGATGGATGGTGACCCATAAATATAACTGGAAATAATATATAATATAATGTGTAAATACTTTTCATAAAATATATTTTACAAAACGACATGATATTTAGTGTAAAAAAGGGTGGAGAGATATATCCCACACTCCTGTGCATTCCAATATTTTAAAACCTGAACTTTTCTCTTATATATATATATATATATATATATTGTGATCTTGTCTTGTATCAATCTAAAGATCTCCGTCCACTTCTTCATCAAAATAGTAGCAGAAATAAAATAAAACTATAATTATGCCCCAAAAATTAAAAACAAAAAATTAAAAGAAGGTGAGTGTGCTTGTCATAATTGCTCTACCCAGCCACGCCACTGTGGTTAGAAAGGACAATGACATGAAAAAAAAACTGGGAGATGAAAAACAACTCAAGTGAACTAAACTATATAAGTTAGTTTAAAGAGTTTCAATTGTAATTTTAACTAAATCTTTTGGAAAATTAATAATAATAATAATAACTTTCTCAAGACAATAACACAGACTTTCTCGAAATATATAGAGTAAACAAAAAGGTCGACCATAAACATATCCATTGCCCTAATTATAAGTAAAGAATATGGATCACCCTTTTCCCTTTTCCCATCTTTGAATATTAAAAAAGAAAAAGAGTAAAGAATCTGGAAACATAGATTGTGCAACTGAAAATATTGCATGTGATATGTAGTCAGAGGATGGGAAAGCAGCAAATGGCATGTCCCACTACAAACATCAGTAATTAATGGCAACCAAATATAATAGTACCATGCTTCGGGAGTTAGGGTGGGATGTCTAATTTTAGTACGAAGTTCTAAAAGGCAACTAAAAAGTAACAAGTCATATTCAATGTCTCATGCCCAAATCCTGAGGACTATTGTTTTTTTTTGGTTATGAGCTCTTAGAAGAATAGCAATATTGACATTTTTGTTTGGTAAATGGTGGAAGCACCTTAATCCCCAAAATCCTACTAGCTAGTGTCACCAGATTGCAAATCTATTGATCTTTACAAACTTGTTAATCTATAAGATTATCAGAACCTCACCAGTCTATAAGATTATAAGACAAGTTAATGAAATTTCAGGGTTTGAATCCGGCAAATTTGTTTGCATTTTTCGTAGGAAAAATTGCTAAATTGATCCCTCAAGGTTGTGACAAATAATTCTTTCAAGGTTTAAAAGTGTAAATAACTCCCCATGGTATGTTTGTGTAACAAATACCTCCCTTCTTATAAATTCTGGCCATTTTTCTGACATAATCGTTATGAAATTAAAAATTTATCCTAAAAGATATATATATATATAAAAAGCAAAAAAAAAAGAAAAAAAGAAGGGTTTGGACTGACGTTGAAGTGGCCAACCACCTTCATGGCTAGGGGTGGTTCAACCACCCCCATAATTGATCAGAAGAGGTGGCTGAACCACCCCCACAGTTTAGCCACCCCTAGAGATCAAATTAGGGGATGGTTGCACTTGCAGAGGTTGAATATGAGAGTGGTTGAACCACACTTATGGGAGTTGTCAAACAACCTTATAGGCATGGGGTCATTTGGCTAACCCCAACGAATCTGAGGTTCGCCGAACAACCCCCAAGCACTTAGGGGTGGTTTAGCCACCCTCTCTTGCAGATTATTTGGGTGACTGAATCATCCCAAGTAGTCAAATCAGAAGATGGTCGAATTGCCCCTAATATTTGTATCTGAGGGTGATCGATTATTATAGGGATAGTCAAACCATCCATAGGCTGAGGGTGATTTAGCCTCCCTAACGGTTGAATTTGGGGTTGCCCAAATCATCCTTAAGCCTTTGGTGATAAGTCGACCACCCCCTCTAGCCGAATATGGGGATAGCTGAGCCACCTTCACAAATACAAAGGTGGTTCAGCCACACTTAGAGATTGAATTTAGGGGGTTGAACAATCACCTCTTGCAAATTGTTGGGGTGGTCAAACCAACCCAAAGGCCCTAAAGGTGGTTTGGTTAGCCCTCTAGCCGATTATGAGGGTGCTCAAAACACCCCTATAGCAATGGGGGTGGTCGACCACCCCAATGCCAGCCCCTTTTCTTCTTTTTATTATTAATATTAAGTTGTTTTTTATATTTTATAATTCTTAAGGAAAATCTGTAATTTGATAATGACCTTATAAAACAAATGGCCAAAATTTGCACGAATGAAGTTATTTGTTAGATAGGCATGCCACAAAGAGTTATTTGATACAACCTCCAACTACAGGGATCAATTTAACAATTTTTCCTTGTTCATAATCTTGCAACTTGCAACACATCATTTTATGGGCATAGTGATTGGGATGCTATTTAATGAGGTTATTTTCTTATCATAATATATATTTTTAATAACAATTAGGACACGTTTAGTACACTGGAATGAACATTATCAACAATATAATACATCATTACACTACATATCTATCGATGCATGTTACACAGCAATCTCTAAGTCATTTTTCAACATTATTTTTTACAAATTCAATAAATTAACTATTAAAGTTGTTGACTTATGTGAACCTCTCACAAATTTAACGGTAGATTCATCTATTCATTACGGAAATGGTTAAAAGATGAAAATAAATAAATAAATAAATTCTATAATTTGTCATATCTATATGCCCAATATTTAAAAAAGAAAAACATTCCACAAGTAAATTTCAACTTCCAAATATGTTTTGGCAAGTGTAATATATTTTTACCAAACCAGGACGTCACTGATTATGACTCGTAAAACAAACCTCACATGGTTTCACACTTTCATGTGCTGGGCTTTACCTTTGTTTTTTCCTTCTCCCTCGCCAAGCACCGACTCTATGGTCGGAGCTTCTTATCACGTAGGAAAAAAAACCCTTTAGTTAACTTCTCTACTCTCTTCCACTGTTTTCCTGCACTCGCAGATCACCATCAGTCCTGCTCTTTTCATTTTCATCATTCACTTCGCCAAGAAAACCCAAAGATTCTGATTATTGTTACTCTATACAATTGTTGATTGATTCACAGAAGCGTGTATTTGGATATGCTATAGAGCGAGTTTATTTTTCATATATGAAACATTTGTGGCTGACCCAAGTGAGCCAAAACCAGTCTGATATGCTGAGAGGCCTTGTTCTGGTGGGTTGTTGATTGAATCTGGGATTTGGGTCAATGTGAATTCTTGATTCGGCAGTGAATTGACAGTGATCTAATGGCTTTTTGATTGAATCTGGGATATTGGTTGGTCGGCATTCTTGATTTGGTGGTGAATTGTGGAAGGAATCGGCAGAAGATGCGGCGGCGGCCGGCCGAGTACCGGCGCGTGGTTCGAAGGCGGCTTTCGTTTTGGATCTGGGCGCTTCTTGGGTTGTTCTCCATTGCTGGCCTCATTTTGTTTGTAGTTCACCATAATCAGCGAGAAGATCGGGTGGAACAGCCGGTTGTGGTAAGAGTACAGAGTACCCTGATGCTGTCTTATTGTATTTTGTTATTATACCATGTGCTTCTTGGATTTAGTGGCTTTAGTTTGTTGAATTTGTTGCTTTCTGTCGTACCCATTTGATTTGATATATATATATAGTTTGAATTGATATCTGATTACTGTTCTTAAGATGAATTGTGCAATAAAGTTCTCTTCTCCTATTTAGATTTCCTATGATTTAATACTTTGAATATTCTGAACTGGATGTTCAAACCAATATTTAGCCATGTAACTTGAAGTGGATGGCAAGTGTTTTATATGTATCCTGTTTAGTCAAGGAAGTATACACACTGTTCTATTAACTATGATTCAAAGGGTGGTAGTTCTAGCCGAGGCAGAGTTGAGTGGAGGGCTATTCTTGGTTCCATAGGAAGCCTAAACTGCTATCGTGGAATATGAGAGGGTTGAATGAGGAGGACAAATGCCTTAGAGTCAGAAACTTGCTATGAAAGTGGAAGGCAGATGTTATTTGTTTGCAGGAAAATAAACTGGACTACATATCCAGCAGTGTTGTGTGTAGTTTGTGGGATTGTCAGTACTTGGATTGGTTTAGTTTATATTCGAGAGGGGCCTCCGATAGGTTCTTGCTTATGTGGGCTAAGAGGGTGTTGGAGAAAATCGAAGAGTGAGTGGGGTAGTTTACTGTTGCATGCTCTTTTAGAAATGTCAAAGATGAATTCTGTTGGGCTTTTGTGGGTGTCTATGGGCCTAATTCCGATTGTGATAGAAGGTATTTATGGGATGAATTGGTTGGTTTGCTTAGTTGGTGGAACTCGCCATTGTGCATTGGAGAAAGACTTCAAAATCACTCATTTTCCTAGTGAAAGATCGGGTGAAGCTTGTTTTTGTCCCACAATGGTGAAGTTCTTTGATTTTATTTTTGATCAGGGCCTCATGGATATTCCTCTTGCAAGCAAGACTTTTACGTGGTCGAACAACCGGGATGGCTCTTGGTTTGGAATTAATAGATTCTTTGTCTCTCTTGATTGGGAAGCCTAGTTTCCTGAATTGTATCAGACGAGGTTGCTTACGTTTTGCTCAAATCATTTTTCCATTTTCCTTGATTATGGAGGTGTTTACGGTTGCAGAAGATAATTTAAGTTTGAGAATAAGTGATTGAAGTTAGAAAGATTTGTGGATAGAGTGAAACAATGGTGGATTTCTTTTTTTTGATAAGTAATAACCAGTTTTATTAAAAGCGTAAGGCGCCCCAAAGTACACATGGAGAATACAAAAGAATCACCTAACTAGAAAAGGAAAAACGAGCAAGGAAATCAAACAATGGTGGATTTCTTACTACTAAAACTAGCATTCCACTGATGAGTCACTAGAGTCAGTGGATCTGCCGTTGAAGCACCCTTAACACAAGAAATACTGAACAAATCCGGGAGATCTTCCTTAAGGGCATGATCCCCACATCACTTGCCATGCCAAAATCTTCTATTGGGCTTCCTCCCATCTCAAATCTAGTAAAACTAGAAAACTCTCCCCAGCCCTTTCTAATATTCTTTTATAACACAAACCCATGAACCTAATTCAAATACCACCCACTCCACGATCTGCCATATTTAGAATCCATTACCACCATCCGCAAGGCCTCTCTTTCATGCATATAGCGTCATAGCCATTTACCCAAAAGAGTTTTGAATTTTGTGACGGCAAGAGGAGGGTAAGGGTAACATTGAAGTGTCCTCAAAACACAACGATTAAATTGAGAGGGACGAAATTACACTTCGATTCCTAGTTTAGGGACGGAAATCGTATTTTGACCAAAAAATTCTTTTGGATGGTAGGGATTTTAGTTGGGAAGGAGAAAGACCATGGATCTCATGCTAATTAAAGAGATTGTGTCAGCGGTTAGTCTAGGTGGTTTTATTATCGATAGGTACTCCAATATATTTATCAAAAATAAAAAATATGTGGAGGTCTAAATGACTTTTTTTTCTCTCTCTCTTTTTGTTGGTTTATACTTTATTTAATCCATCAAGATAGTAGAAGATAGTCTTCAGTTACTTTGATCAGGAAAAGTATCCCTTACCTTTGAGTTTCCTTTCTAACTACATTCCATAAATTGGGGCTTTTTTATGATCTGTATGAGAGCATAAGGCTAAACATGAATCCAGTTCACCTCCTTTGATGCTTAAACCTTATGCATATTTTTTCTAGAGGAATAGAATAGACATCCCCTTATAGTCTATGTATCTTTATCATGGTAAGGAATTTGACGTTTCAAAAATTGGTTAGCTCAACATTATCTCTACTGTAGTCGGATTACTTAGTATGGCTTTTGTATAAGTTCTTCACATGTCATTGGAAATTTTCCTCTATTGTACTTTCCATGAATATTCTAAATAATTTTCCTCACTTTCAAATTCTGACAAAATATATCCTTCACAATACATGCAACCTCTTTTTAAACCTATTATGGTAATTTCCCTTAAATTTGTGTCTTTTCTGGGGTGAGAAATCAAATGACTAAACTTCAAATTTTTTTTATTTATTTTTTTGATAAGTCTTCAAATATCATGAGAAATCAAATGATATCTCATGATTTTGACTAATACCTTCTTAACAATAGCAATTGAAGTAGTTATTCTTTTCCTGAAATCAGTTTCTGTCTTGTTGTAGAATATCCCTTTAACAAGGTCATATGATGATACATGGCCTAAACGTATTAATGCAAAATGGCTATACTCATTAAACCTTACACTCATTGAGCTCAGGTTTTTACTACCAATTATTTACCCGACTCGCTGGTGTTATATATTTTGCATTTCATTCTCAAAATATTAATTTCTTGTATGCTAGGGTGACATATCAAGGTACTGTTTTCCTTCTCTTTTTACTTTTTACAGCAAGCATTCTCTATCTTATTACTCTTTTCTCTTTTCCACTGTTACTCCACTCCACAAATCATACCACAAAACTTGATCTTAGACCCATCTCCCACCTTATATCTGACAAATCTAAAGAATTCACCCACTCCCTCCTAATGTTTTTCCACACCTCAATCCCAACCCAAAAACCTC
The DNA here is from genome assembly GCF_901000735.1 of Corylus avellana. Taxonomy (NCBI): domain Eukaryota; kingdom Viridiplantae; phylum Streptophyta; class Magnoliopsida; order Fagales; family Betulaceae; genus Corylus; species Corylus avellana. The sequence continues at coordinate 6,944,552 of NC_081543.1, forward strand.
ATTGTAGCACCACCCTCCCTATATGCTATCATATTTAGCTTCCACCACCGATCTCCACAAGGCGTCCATCTCTTTGGTAAAATGCAATAACCATTTCTACAAGAGAGCTTAGTTAAACTGATTTAGGTTTCTAACTTCCAAACCACTAGGGAAAATCAGCATACACATTTTAAACCAACTAAGATGGAATTTGAACTCGTCACCAACGCCACCCCACAAAAAATCCTCCTGAAGTTTCTTAACTCGGTTATCAACATCAACGGGAATAGAGAAAAAGGGGCCGATAATAAGTAGGTGGTTCTAATTTATGCTCAGAATGTGTCCATTTTCACCAATAGTCGACACTGATGTTGTCATAGCATGTTTCGTTCATGGGTGATGTTAGTTTTGATGTTAAATTGCATTCCATTAATAGGACAATGAATGCATTTTTGGAGATTGGGTTTGGCATTCCATGCTGGTGTTCTGTGATTTTAGGATTAAGGGTTGATATTTTTCTCTTTCTGGTAAATATCAGATGCCGCATGAAACTTGTGCTCTGCCACCTGTGCAATAATATTGATGGGAAGTAGGCCTTAATGATTTCATATGTGAAAACTTTGATGGTAGGGTCTCTCAAGATACTTTAAAGAGAAAGGATTAAAAAATATATAAAGACGTGTTGAGTATGGAGTTTAATTTTAACAGCTGATTTTTTGGGGTCAATTGCGAAGGTGTTCGTTCTCGGGAGACAGTTGATGATCCTGATTTTTCTCAGAACCCTTACACTTAGTATCTAATTACATTTAAGACTCATACTATTAATGATAGACATAAAATTCTTGGTTGTAATTACTTGTATTCATGTTACGCAGATAACAAACCAAATGCCTATTTGATTGTGATTGTTCTTTTATAACTATTAGTTCCTACAACTAATATATGAAGAAAAAGCTGAGCCTCTCCCCATGCCCTTGGAACTGTGATCCTTATCGCAATCCCAATTTGCGGTCATTTACAATTCCCAAAACTGTTCGTTCCCAAAGACAAACAATCAATTGAAATTGTTACCAGTGGAAACTTGCAAAATTTAACCACGGATTGCCAGAATTTAGACATGGAACTTCCGGCAATATCATTTGTGAATATAAGTTTCTAATTTCACTTTAACATGTAAATAAGAAGCTATTGTCAACTCAAACAAACTGTTTGGATTGTGCTTCCTTTCATTTTCTGCTCTTTGGGCCAAATTTACTTTTATGTATTTTTCATGGTCTCTTGTGTACACCATCGGCCCTGGTTTCTCCCATAAATTTATTATTTACATAAAACCTCTTTAAATTACAAGTGAGACTAGTAGCTAAGAGATGTGTGTAGGCAGCTAATTTTCTGGTATGGACATCTCCACATCTCAGTGCAAATAAAACTAAATATTAATATTTTCTTATTTGAATTGGTTTGAATGTTTTTGGCTTGTTGAGAAGCATTGAAATATAAGTGGGGCTTTGAATAATGTGTTTGGGTGCTATATAGCATTGGAATTATAATTTGTGATGAAAATTTATTTTTATTTAAACGGAGGCATTTGGAGTTTTAATGGCAAAGCCTTATTGTACTGATTGGAGAAGAAATTTTTTTTAGAGGAAACAAGAAAAAAATAAAAATAAAGAAATACGTTAGCCATTGGTCACTACCTTGGCCACCATGCCGCCATTCACTAGCACCATCATTTGTCACTTGCATTAGCACTGCTACAACTACCTGTCTAAATCTCCCAGCATTGTGAATGAACTGTCACCACCACTGCCACTACCACTACCACTGCCACTGCTACTGGCCACAAATGTGGGTCACTACAATACAACCCTTACTGCTGCTGCCAATAACCTTCACTTATATGATTTGTGCATATATATTACTATAATACATGTAAACATCTTTCAACTTTGAGATGGAAATAAGCATGAGCCTATTCCAACTTCTAAAACTAAGATACCTACTTTCAAAATTTCCTTTATGATATAGTGGCTTTCCATCTAAATCCAGCCAAACAAACTATGCAAAACTGAGTTTTTTGGCATCAAGTTGCGATAAAATTTAGTAATTTGTTAATTGAAACATTAAAAAAAATGCCTCAGTTTTTGTTGATATCAAGAAGAGAGATTTCTTGCAGAAAAGGAAAAGAGAGAGAGAGAGAGAGAGAGAGGCTGACACAATTTAGCTTGGACTGTCTATGATCGCCAACCATGCAGATTGGAACTTTAAATCTTGTTTCCCAGCTGCTTTTTCTCACCTTGATGGGCATGGAGGATCTTCCTAAGACTATTCATTTGGTTGCGTTCAGTGATACAATCAGTTGTAATGTTCTGTGGTATATAGTATCCTGTGTTATGATTTGCTAGTGGACAAGCCTGACTTTTTGGTTCTATTCTCTTTTAAGGGTATTATACTCCACAAAAGTAAATTCTTTTTGAGGCATTTTTCATATGATGACTCGATAGTTATTACTGCAAAATTGTTATGTGATATGGTCCATTGCCTTTTGGATTTGCTGTTTGACTTGGCATGTGACCTCCCTTTGCCAGGAGAGAAATGCAAGATATGAACGGCTTGCTTACAAGGATTTGAACATCACTGAACAACTATTGAGTGCTACCTCATTTTCCCGGCAATTAGCAGAGCAAATGACACTTGCCAAGGCTTATGTCATTATTTCCAAAGAGCACAATAACCTTCATCTTGCTTGGGAGCTGAGCACAAAAATCAGAAGTTGCCAACTTTTGCTTTCAAAAGCTGCCATGAGGGGGGACCCCATCACATTAGAGGAAGCAGAGCCAATAATTAAAAGCCTATCATCTCTCATTTTTAAGGCACAAGATGCCCATTATGATATTGCAACGACAATAATGACAATGAAATCTCATATTCAAGCCCTTGAAGAGCGTGCAAATGCAGCAACAGTTCAAAGCACGGTGTTTGGGCAACTGGCAGCTGAAGCACTACCCAAGAGCCTTCATTGCCTAAATGTTAAACTCACAGCTGATTGGCTTAAAAAGCTATCTCTGCAAGAACTTGCAGATGACAGGAGAAACTCTCCTCGACTTGTGGACAACAATCTCTACCACTTCTGCATCTTTTCAGATAATGTGCTGGCAACATCTGTTGTTGTCAACTCTGCTGTCTCTAACGCTGATCATCCAAAGCAGCTGGTCTTCCACATTGTCACAAATGGAGTCAACTATGGGGCAATGCAGGCTTGGTTCCTTAGTAATGACTTCAAAGGGTCCACCATAGAAGTGCAGAACATTGAGGAATTTTCTTGGTTTAATGCATCTTATGCTCCCATTGTGAAACAGCTCCTTGATGCAAATTCATGGCGCTACTATTTTGGAGGAGATCAAGATTTAAAGGTTGAGCCAAAACTCCGGAACCCAAAGTACCTGTATTTGCTGAATCACCTTCGGTTTTACATTCCAGAGATCTATCCACACCTTGAGAAGGTAGTTTTTCTTGATGATGATGTCGTTGTCCAGAAGGATCTGACACCACTTTTTTCGTTAGATTTGCATGGAAATGTGAATGGAGCAGTGGAAACTTGTCTTGAAGCATTTCATCGTTATTACAAGTATCTCAACTTCTCAAACGAAATTATCAGCTCAAAGTTTGATCCACAGACATGCGGGTGGGCATTTGGTATGAACGTTTTTGATTTGATTGCATGGAGGAAAGCCAATGTGACCGCACGGTACCATTATTGGCAGGAGCAGAATGCTGATGGGACACTCTGGAGGCTGGGCACTCTTCCTGCTGGTCTCCTAACTTTTTATGGTCTCACAGAGCCGCTCGATCGGAGATGGCACGTGTTAGGGCTCGGATATGATTTGAATATTGACAACCGTTTGATTGAGAGTGCAGCAGTGGTGCACTTCAATGGCAACATGAAGCCATGGCTGAAGTTGGCCATTGGCAGGTATAAGCCTTTATGGGAACGGTACATAAACCAAAGCCACCCATATCTCCAAGATTGTGTCACAATTTGAAATATGCTACTTCTTGATTGCAGGTTATTTATGCGATCTTAAACCTTTTTAAACTCAACCAGTGATATCGCATTATTGTAGAGTCAGAAGTAGAAAGTTTTGACTTCAATAGGAGGTTTTCTTCTTCTTTTTCCCATCATAGTGTCCTGAAAGAAAAAGAATGATTTGTATACTTTAGAAAGTTTAAATGTACTAGGTGAACAGGTTTGGAGGATTCTTTTTTTTGGCTAATGGGGGGTTCACTTCTTTCCCCTTCTACACAGGCTGTAGAATTATTTGTTCCTATACTTATTCTTGTAATAATCTTTCCATATCTTTCAACTATAATGTAATTGAACACAAATATATATTTTTTTTCTTAATTTCTTTTGTTTTTTGTTTTTTAATGTTATGGTCTGCCAGAAAATCTGGTCTCTTGAGTGAAATAAATTTTGGACTTGGAAAATGATGATGAGCTTCCCATTGTCTTAACTATTAACTTCCTATTCTAGTGATTACTGGTAAATTTAGCTCCCACTGGGAACTTCAGTTTCAGAATTTCTGCCACACTTTGCTAATTCTTCTGTGTTTAGCTTCTTTTGCCATATATGTTTCAGATGATGGCCTGCAGACCTCTCGCATCTCCAGCAGCATGTACTCTAAAACTTCAATGTTGTGTATATTTGAGCCAATTTCAGGCAAATATATTTAAAACATATATTTTGCTTTTTTTAATTATTTCCCTCTCTTCTCTCTCTGTTTTTGCAGGTCATTTCTCTTTTTTAGCTCTCTTGGTGGTTTAAGAAAACAGTAAAAAAAATATTGAGAAATAGTATTTAAAAGAAAATAGAGAAAGGAATAGAAGAATTTGTTGGAGTTTTTATGTAAAAAAAATAGTAGGGAAAGTAGTAAACAATGCTTTTTTATTAACTAAAATGCATAATACCGTTGGAGATGCTTCAACTTAAAGTAGTAAAAAATGCTTTTTTATTAACTAAAACATATTACTAATACTTCAACTTTATCTCTTTTCATCGAAGTATAGTTTGCATGGCCTGATGTTCCTGATTTTTAAGTACCTTCAACTACGTATTATCAATAAAATAGCTAGATGTATAAGCCTAACAAACGTTGGGATGGTAATATAGATGCGTTTTTATACACACTTCAGGGATCACACAAATATTGAACTGGGGCTTCAAAAGCCGCCCGATCAATATAATGTAATGAGGATCAATTGTTGAAATGAAACTTTTTGCAAACTTACATGGCTGGATGGTCAATGTTACGAACTTAAGTTCGCAACGAGATAAATTAGGTTCTAAGGGAACCTAGACTTTAGATTCTAACAGAACCTAGACCTTTCAAACACAAGATTTGTGATTAATTCTTTTCATGTCTTTATTCATATATAACATAACCTCTTTAAATAGATGATTAATTACATATTATATAAGAGAGCTAGGGTTGAGTCATCAAGAGACTCTTATTAAAATAATACCATAACCTTAATACGGTTAGGGTTAGCCGACTTATGCTAACATATATATAGGGGTGTCAAAAATTACCGGGAAACCAGTTCCGGTTCCGTTTGGGAAAAACTAAAAACCGGGTACCCCGGTTCCGGTACCCGGTTATTAACGGGAACCGGGGTAACTCTTATATATATATATTAAAAAAATTTAGAAACTATTTATATACTTATATTTATGAACTATTTTTATTGTAAGGGGTATTTCTTTTGGTTGGTAGATTATTTAAATACTTGTTTTATTTTTTCTTTTTGGGTTTTGAATTGTTGTAGTAAGGGTATTTCTTGTGCGATTTATTTAAATACTTATTTTTATTGTTTTAATGTTTTCTTTATGTAACTAATTTAAAATGATTTTTAGGGCATTTTAAAAAATGAAATTTTTATTTCTAAGGCCCATATAGGCAAAAACATTGATTTTTTTTTTTTTAGGATTTTTGGGCTTTTTTAGTTTTTAGTTTTTTTTTAAACAATCACAATAAAGCCCAGCTAATTTGGACAAAAATGCTAATAATTTTTTTAAAAAATGGGCCAATTATATGAAAGAATAGGCTTATTTTAGGTCCAATACCTAAAATAACCCCAAAAAAAAAACAATTTTCTTAAAAAACCGGTTACTGAACCGGGTACAAACCGGAACTGGCCGGTAACCGGGACCCCTGTTTACCAGGACCCGATTCCGATCCCGGTTGCCTAAAACTAAAAACCGGGATACCCCGGTTCTAGTCCCCAGTTTCGGCCAAAAACCAAAAAACCGGACCGGATTAACACCCCTACTAACATAATATAAATTTAATACATAAAACTAATATGGCTAGCCTAATATAGAAAGGCCCGTAATATATAGTCAACTATTTCTTAAGTTTGCATTTATACTCCCTCATCCATTTTGATAATTCGTAGGTGTGATTTTTTACAGCTTCTACTGTCAGGTTTGTTCCAAAGTATACCTTTCTCTACATACAAGTTATAATCAAAACAGTATTACTAATAGCATTCAAACAAACTATAATGGCAATACAAATTGAATAGTTTAAATATATTTATAAAAAGAGGTCTTACCTGAATGAAGTCCCACATCTTTTCTTTTTTTTTCTCATCAGGCACAAGCCTCTACTCGTTAGGGATTAGGGGGTACAAGTCAGCTGTTCTCACAAGGAGAGCACAAAAGAGAGGAGCTTCTCACTACCCATTCCTATTGGCTGACATTCATCATTCATTTTTATGACCACCCGCAATCTATCACGTAATGCCCAAATATTGCCCATTCTAGCAATGTTCATTTTATCGCGAAATCCTATGTGATCGGTAATTCATAATGAATTTTCCCTTCAAAGATATTTTAACGCGTAAAATATAAGTAAAACAAATTGTAGAATGGACTTCAAACTGCATACCAATAACAAAATCAATAAAATCCAAAACACCATTCCTATACTTGGGATCGTTCGTGTGTAATGTGATCCAACTCTTGTTCATAACTTGACTACATTATAAATAAACAAGCATATTGGAACTAATTACACATGATATAAACTACAATGAAAATCAAGCGAGCCCATGAATATAATGAAAATCAAGCACATGATGTGAAAATCAAGCTCATGCATGCCCTTATTGCAGGAGTGTGATGCTTGTACTTGAGTCCAAATACTAAATTACCACCCTCTAAGATCTCAATATTACTAAAAGAACACATGCATGGCATATGTATTGGTACGGATGATTTCATATTCTGTGTAGTGTATTGGTTTTATTACATTCCTTGATCATTTACTCTGATATATGTTATAGAGGTACTGAAAATTTATGCTTTTATACTCCAATAAAAAAAAAAAAAAATCAATCAAATTAGTTTAAAATGATGTACAAGATGTTTGTTTTCAAAATCAGACCAACAAATGCAAAGTACTTATAAGATATATCCTCTCAAATTTTATCTCTTATTTCAGAATCTACAGATAGCTAGCTTGCAAAGAAAACTGCCTAATATTATACTGGGGAAGTGCTTTGAGAATATTTTCGTCCCATGGCCGTGAATCACTAGGGGTAAGAGAGGTCATTTTGACCCCCTTGGCCGTATACATACTACATGGACTGTGATTAGAAATCACAATCTCACATGGCTTATATTCATACCTCTCCAAAGATCCCAGTATTATAAATAGAGATATAATAGAGAAACAAAATACAACAATTGAAAAAACACCACTCCACATAGAGTAATAGACGGCCACTAAGGGAGAAATTCTCTCTAGTTTTTTCTCTAATCCCTGAGGAAAAATTTTCTGACCCCCCACTCACAATCATGTTCAGTCATCTAAGAGAAGATCTAATAGGGGAATTGTGTCCTCAATTATTTGAAGATCTTGAAGTTCTTAAAGAATTTCAAGATTATCAAGATGTTTTTGAAGAACATTATGAAGATCATTAAGAAGTTTTTCAAGAACGCGAAGAATGCGAGGAAGATGAAGAACAAGATGTGATGAACATCGGTTCATACTACAAGTTTGCAAACATGCTTAAACATGGATTGCTCAGCCCTACACCTATTGAAGAATAGATGCATGGTCCTACGCTCCAATGCCTATGAGAGGTTGAAGCTACATGTAAGTAACATTAACTTATATGTTTGTTTTAAATCTTGTCATGTTTCTCTTGAAGACTCAAGGTCTTAGGGATTGTTTTTATTCCACTACGTAAAGTAAAATTTTTGAATTTTACGGAATCGATCACAACAAAAGATTCTACCATTAGTCGCACTTGTAGGTTAAAACGCACCTAAACACCTAAAATTTGGTCTTTTAGACATTCTGCAAACTGAACGTTTGATCGTTCCTCACAACATTCAACTCGTTTCTCAACCCATTCAATCATTTCCTACTACCTAACACAATAATAAGCACAAATCAGTCATCAAGACAACAGCCTAACACCAAAGTTCAAACCTTGGATTCTATACAAATTTATGCCAGAGCAGATTTTTGACCCAGAACAATGGGGCCACAAACACCCACTCAACAACAAGGATCTACATGTTAACACCTTAAACGGTAATAGATAAATAACAAAGTAAACAAAGTACTCTATGTCTTCAAATAGTTCAACTTCCTAACCTAGAATCCTCAGCATACCATCAAAAATCATTCTAAGACACTCTAATTAACAGCAACCACACACAGGAAAACACGCTATAACTAAAAACCAAACAAGAGTTAAACAAGTATAAAACACAAAAGAACGTAGCTAGCTTTACGTACGGACGCCACATCAGACACCATGCACGGTGGTGCTTTTTTACGGAGACTTGGGTTCAGCCGGCTTCAGTGTTCCTCTTTCTACATTATGATTCTCAAGACTTGTTGATGCGGTAGGTATTTCAGGCAGTTCACCTATACCATGGGATGCATGTGAGTAACACAAATAAGACTACCTAGCTCCTATTGTACAGTGTAATTAAATAGGAGAAGCCTCTAATTCTTCATAAAAATCCAATTCTCTCTTAACCTTTTCTTTTCTAAATTCTACACTAGCCCTTTTTTGACGAAAAAACCATATGAAAAAAAAATAAAAATAAAAAAGCTATTGCGAATCAAAGACGGGTCCATTTGGTCGTCCCATGAAATTTGATGGGTCTATTTGAATTTGGGATAGTCTCTACTCAACAAATCCTATATTTTTAAGGAACAATATAAAAATCCTAACCATGCATCTTTACCCCCTCCAAAAAAAAAAAAAAAAAAACTGTTTTTGAATTTATAGGAGTATTTTTGTTTTATTGAAAAAAAAATTATTAGTATTTCTGTGTTTCGCATGATAAAAGGGGTATTTTACAAATTTTTAATAGTTTAGAGGGACAATAATTCAATCGGTAGTTCCGGTGATATTACAAATTGTGCGTTAGTTTGAAATGGGGCATTTGTAAAAGAGAAAAATTCACTTACACCCTTGATCTTTCATAACATTTATAATCATACCTTTAAACTTTAAAAAGTGTCAATTTAATGTATCATTCTTTTAATTTTTTTTCAATTTCACCAATCCATTAAATTTTTTCATTAAATACTAAATTGACAATTTTTAAAGTTTAAGGGTATAATTGCAAAAGTGATGAAATATTAGAATCGACAAATGAAGTTTTTTTTTTTTTTTTTTTAGAAAAAAAAAAAAAGAACCAAAAAATTTCCAAAATTTTGAAAGGGTGACTTTTTCTTTCTTTCTTTTTTTTTTTTTTTTTCTGTTTTAAGTACAAGAAGCAAAAAAGGCAAAAATTAACAACAATCATTAATGTTGTTATGCCTTCATTAATTCAAGATGAGCATGTGAATTACAATATTAATGGTATATATATATATATATATATATATATATAGTTCCTAACTAATGAAAGTCACAGTTCAACTCCTTTAGGAAAGAATTGGAGCTTGGCTTGGAAGATCATGCACCCACCCATCACCATCCCTCCGTTTGCCGCTCCACCACCTGATGCCGACCTCCCACCACCATCTTCCCACTTGCCATATATATTCATTCATCTGCCGGCCGGCCCACCTTACGCACAGTTATCCACATGGATAACACGCAACGCAATCACCCTCTTAACAACTTTCCAAATCATCATTAATATTAAATCATTACAATTATAATATGTTTATGTAAGAGAAAATCTGGAGACAGATTTATGTGGGTGTGGGGTCCACTTTGGGAAGTGTGTTAAGCAGGAATGAAGATCGAAGTGAAGATACTAAAACTAGGCGTGATTCTTGTTTGTTCGGGATTTGATACAACCTTTTTTAATTACCTAAAACAAATCTAGATTTGGTAGATTTGTCCTACATGCGAATGATGGGTGCCCGGCCTCCATTAAAAACATGACGAATAAAACACATCCAACTATTTAATTGACCATAAGAACCCTCCAACTAAAAGACAAAAATGTTCATAACCACACCATCAAACAATTATTTAATTGACTGTTTTTTTTTTTTTTTACCTAAAGAACTAAAATCCTTTGAGAATTTACTCTCATGTTTTTAAATGTATATTCCTTAACGTGGTAGTGCTTTTTTACGTTAAAAAATGTGCGTTTGAGAGTGTAAAAGTGAAAATGTATAGCATTTCTCAAAAATATTATAAAAAATTACGTGAAAATCAAACAAAATATGAAAGAGAAAAATTGACGGGATATCGATATTTAGGAAACATTGCCTATATATATATATAATGTTTTGAGACATTGTCTTCGTTTCGCTTGGCTGCGGCAAGAGAGGGTTTCTTCTTAATTATGAATAGGACGGTTTTGATTGTGTGTGAACTTATTCTTTGATATTTTTTTAAAAAAGTTGAAGTGTCAATTTTCTATTAAAGTCGATCTGTAAAAAAAGATTTTACACCATATCCTAATAATAAGGGCTCTCAAAATGTAAACACTTAAAAATATGAAAATAAAAGTGTATCACCCTTCATATTATTACATATATAATGGTTACATAAAGAAAATTGTAGGTGTGGGTTCATTATCCAAGAAAGATCGTCTCTAGGGTAATTTAGTGAACTAATAGAGGGGCATTAGGGTCTATAGAGAGAGAGTAATTTAGTGAACTAATAGAGGGGCATTAGGGTCTAGAGAGAGAGAGAGAGAGAGGAGAAGGCTTCTGGGTCCCCCCCTCCCACACCTTCTCAGTTGGAGTGGCTCTAAGAATATAGATATAAAAGTAAAACGACATGAGTCGTCCTGCACAAAGAAGAATAAAGGCAATAGACAGCCCAACGTACAGAGTATGTCCATTATAATACAATCTCATCTCCCCTCCCTTTTGTCTCTCCCAATGCTTCAACTCATCCATCTCCCACCACCACCACTACTTCTCATCACCATCTTTTAGACACTTCTCCTTCTTCATCTTCCTCAATCATTTTCCCCTCATGGGCTCCAAAATCCGAAGGAAGCAGCAGATGTGGTACGTGCCGCAGCCATTGACGCCGCTCATGGAATGGCCCGACCCGGAACTCCAAGAAGAAGGGAGCAAAAAGGAGAGCTCTTGGGAGGTCATACGTGAATGGTTTAGAGCAACAAAAAGTTCTCCCGGTGCCAACTTTTCCGGTTCCTTGGACGGAAATATTCCGGCCAGGAGGCAAGATTTGCGGCTCTTGCTTGGTGTCCTAGGTTGTCCCCTCGCTCCAATTCCCCTGGTCATCAATGAACCTATTGATCATCCCCTCCACATGATAGAGAAAGACATTCCTATGGTACGTAGGGATTGAGATCTCCTAAAATTTTCTTTAAATTTAAATTTTTTAAATTCATAAATATCAACGGTTCATCTCATTTAAACGTTCATCTCTTTTTGTTTTATTATACTATGATGTGTGTCAGTTTCTGTTTCTAATACCGTGTTAAAGTAGGCTGATAATTGTGTTGTTATGGGACAGGACACTTCGATTGCGCATTATATTATACAGCAATATTTGGCGGCGACGGGATGTCTAAAACGGGAGTGTGCGAAGACCATGTATGCGACAGGGATGGTGAAGATGATATGTTGTGAAACGGAGGTTTCAACTGGGAAAAATGTGAAGACGTTGGGAACAAGGAGTGGGGAGAATGGTTGCTTTGTTCTTTGGCAAATGTTGCCCGGAAAGTGGTCTCTGGATCTGGTTGTGGGGAACAATCAGGTGATTGCTGGTAGTGATGGCAAGATTGTTTGGCGGCACACCTCTTGGCTTGGCACTCACGCCGCCAAAGGGCCCCAACGCCCGCTCCGCCGTATCATTCAGGTACTACCACCATCCAAAAATATTACTGTTTTTATCACACCCATTTTATATCGATTAATTTAACATGTTTTATAATAATTACATAACATTTTTTGTATTTTGAAACTTCGACCTCAATTAATATAAAATAAATATGATAAACTAGTATAAAAAGTATCATTATTCAAGTAGGCTCGTGACAATATAGTTCTCCTTAAGGCATTTTCCTACACAGCCATACTTACGAAAATAGGGTTTAGGTAAATCAAGCAAATTCATGTCATTTAAGCTAAACCCAAAACCTTGTTCTCATGATAATGTTCGACAAAGGTAATAATTTTTTACATTACCTAAAAATTAAGACGAATTCAGTATAAAATTAATAAATTATTTAGGCTCGTAGGACACTATCTAAAACAATAATACACCCCCACTAGATTTTTTTTTTTTTTTTTTTTTTTAACAATTAATTGAAGGTGATGGATGATGGAGGGCAAAGGGGAGAAGGGTATTCAAAATCCTTTAGCGGACAAAGATGGATGAAATGGTATGTTTAGCTGACAATGATAGAGAAACTGTCCCATGCTTTACCCTACAGGGTTTCTTTTTTGTAAACACTCAGAGCCAGTAAGGGGATAGCACGTGATTATCTTTGTGACGTCATCTGCGATCATATGTAGCTGTTGGTCGTCTTGGGATTGTTGCTCACTGTTCCTAAAGTGTATTCTATATTATTTTGTCATTTTCCCTTTGCCTTTAACTTTTCCTTTTTGCACTTTAGTCAATAATGTCGCATTTATTGCATCATAACCCCTGCTTTTTCTTGTCGTTTTTTTCCCTCTTCTTTTTTTTTTTTTTCTCTTTTCTTTTCTACTTATTCTCATCCAGTTCTTTTTTTTTTTTTTTGGTGAAAAATAAAACTAAAAGACTTTTTTTCTTTGGTAATTTTTATTTTTTTTAATTTTTCAGTAAGTAATAGAAGCATCAAAGTGCATCTTTTTCATATGTATTTTCAGAGCCAACCTTTTTTTCTTTTTCTTTTTCCTTTTATCAAATAAATAAAGAAGATTTTGTAACTCACATTGAGATTCTCTAAGTTTTCTCTAGAGTCTTTAGAATAGTGGAAAAAGTTAGTTAAAAATGGTTTATATTAGTTGAAATATCAAGTTTTAAGTAACATACAAAAATATACGAGGTGAGATTACAGATTACCTAAAGATTGATTAGTACTGAAAGAGTAAAGGTAAGGTAGAAACTCATATTTTATCTCATAATTATTTAATAATATTAGTATCATAATTTTCACAAGCTTTTAATTTTTTATTTTTAAAAAAATAAGAATTTATTCAAATATTAGTTGAAACTGACATATTAGTATTGTAAAATAATTATGTGATAAAAAACATAGTTTTTAGCCTTATTTCATTTTTAATTAGCTTAAAATATTATTTATTAGACTATTATATGACTGTCATATAATTAAAATGATATAACGCTGAAAATCAGTCATTAATATATGCATATGTTGATCCAATAACTAATTTTCAACATTAATTAATCTTGTATTATTTATTTACTCATATCAAATGGTTTGGTTATAATTAATAATTATGATGAATATTATATTTGCAGGGCCTAGATCCAAAAACCACAGCCAGCTTATTTGCGAATGCCCAATGCTTGGGGGAGAAACGAATCGGGCACGACGAGTGCTTTGTGCTAAAAGTATCCGCCGATCGGGCGGCGGTGATGGAAAGGAACGAGGGCCCCGCCGAGGTGATCCGCCACGTATTGTACGGCTACTTTTGCCAAAAGAGTGGCCTCCTTGTGTATCTAGAGGACTCCCATCTCACAAGGGTACTCACCCCTGAAAACGAGTCGGTGTATTGGGAGACCAGCATCGGAAGCAGCATCGGCGACTACAAAGACGTCGACGGCGTGCTCATCGCTCATCAGGGAAGGTCGGTCGCCACCGTTTTCCGGTTTGGGGAGTCGTCCCAGCAACATAGTCGGACAAGAATGGAGGAAGTCTGGAAGATTGATGATGTCGTCTATAATGTTCCCGGACTCTCTCTCGACTACTTCATCCCTCCGGCTGATATCGCCGATAACGTACACTCCGGCCCCTTGATTGACTAACCTTAGGAGTGTATTTTCCTTTTATGTTTTTTCTTTTTCTTTTTTTGCTAATTACAATATAATATTGGTGGGTTTATGGTGTAATTTTTTTTTTTTTTATTTAATGTGTTTATTGTAGTTTTGCAGATATATGCTTTCAATTTGGGTAATGCTAGCTACTATACTTTTATTTCATTTTCATTTTACTGAGTTAATGTGACAGTTTTCATCAGTCCTTGTTAAAATAAATAAATAAAAATTCAAGGACTGATGGGCACTGATACATCAATTCTGTAAAATGTAAGTGAGATGTAGGTATAGTAGTTAGCATTACTTTTTAAATTTCCCCGTCATTAAGACGAAATGATCAATTCAAGTAGTGGATGGAATAAGAATTTAGTTTTTTTTTTTTTTTTTTTTGGCATGTAAGGGTTTTGGTGTTTCTAATGCATTGTTATCAGAAAATGCCTCGACTCAAAGTCGCATCTATTTTAAGTATCCATCCCTTTTTCTAAATTTCTTCTTGTGTAGACTAAATAGTCTTAAAAGGATGAATGTATTACAAGAAGTGATATGCATATACTCCACGCTCACACCTTCAAATGCATATTCTTTGACGTAACATACTAACATTGAAAAGTACAATTGAATTCAAAATTTAATAATAATTTTCACTATTACTTCAGAAAATATGCACTTAAGAGTATAAAAATAAAAATGTATGTAATATTTCTCGTGTATTTTACATTGATTGTAGTCTTTGTTTGTCACACATTGACATCTTGGGCATTGATCGAGCACGACAAAATATCATCCTTTTTTACCTCATCCTCCATCTTACTGTCTTCATCTATTGATGGTTTGGCTGAATTGAACATATATGCAAGTTGATCGTATGTTGGATAATAGCAACCTTTGATGTCATATCAAAATAGTTGGAATGTCGGCATCTGGTGGTGGTGCTCACTACCAGTAAATGATGCTACTCACTTACCATAAAACCCCTTAGCAGAGAAAGAGACCCAGAGAGAGAGAGAGTTTGTAATATGGAGCTGGCTCCATCACAATATAAATACATAAATATTTATATTTCATCAAGATCTAATGGGCTTCAAGAGCCCATCTTGAACCAGTCTTTGGATCCTTTATATATGAACAAAGCACAATATATATAACTTTGGCAATACATATGTTTTGTTAGTTCAAGGATAAACATTTAAGCAATAAAAGATTCTAAAAATAAAATCATTTATATAAATCATGAATAATCAGTTTCTAAGAAATAAACTCTAAATTGATAAACAATACTTTACTGCACTGCATATTTCAAAACATCCATTAATTAGATACTCAGAAAATAATTTTCTGGATCCATAGTCCGAAAATTACAATGATTTAAAAAACAACTCTTGAATCTTTATTCCAACTTCAAATTTCAAGGTCCGTCTTTTCCTTTCTTGGTTCTCCGGTTTCCTAGAATCCCTGCGCGCAATTTGATTGCACATGATTAGCCCAAAATCCACACACTAGGAAGTCAGTGAGATTCTTTACTAATAATGTGTTTAATCAAAAACAAAACTTGTACCTAAACGTATGAATTGAATGTCAAATACTCAGTGCAATTTCTTACTCAATGCCCATTCTCCTTGCAATAGACACATATCCCTTTGGCCTTGCCTTCGGACTTAATTGTTCCCAGTTTTATTGACGCCAACAACAAATGTATTGCCATCCTTCTTGGTTTCCTTCCCCTCTTCACCTCTCAGTACTAAGCAAGAAGTGTTACCAACCACCATACCAAGCTAATTTTCCATCATGCTATCCGCTGCATCACTCTTTAATTAAGACGAAGATCAAACATCTTTGCCTTTAATCTTACGTTTGAATTCCTCAAATAAGAGTATGATGAATTTGAGGATTTCATCAATCCTAGATTGATTATTTGCCTCAGCACTTAGTAGACCAAGGTCTTTCAACCTTACAACCTCGTTGTCTATTGAAATTACTTCAGCCATCTCGGTACTTATGTCCTATTTGGGAACAAGATATTGTCTTCCGAATTGCTTCCAAATATTCTAACATATCTGAAGCACAAGGGAAGTTTTGTAACTACTTTTAAAGCTCAGGTGTCAATGATGTCAAAATAAAATCTTTTGCAACATCATTGGTATGCTCTCACTAACTTTAGTTCAATGCAGTATCATCTGTGGCATCTAATGTATGCTGCTCTAGGTGAATTTGCACAAGATCGTGCCCTTCCTTTGTCATAGAATTATTATACTCCAGTTTCCATTGTTCATATGTAAAATTAGAAATAATGATGAGATGACCAACTAGTATTGCACAAGAATCAAATGATGAAAGACTTAAAAATATTAAGGAACAATTATCAGGGGATATAACAATTTAGCAAATCAATATAATATGAAACCCAAAGAAAACATATAATATTAAAACGTAACAACAACATAATCCTTGTAATTAAAAATATCATCCGCAAGGAGCGGGGCCCGTGGCCAAGGCGAGTTGCCTTTAACTACCGTAATTTAGGCGAGACTACTTTCTCATTATTAACATATTGTAGATGTTAACTTCTTGTTGTTTTCCCTCCAGTCTCTAACTTTAAGATGACAAAGCTCCGCAAGGGGGTAATATCTTAAGTTAGTTAAGTGTATGGCATTAAGTAGATTTGACACGATTTTCAAGTGACTTCACGGCAATATGGTCACCCTTGATACATAACTACATCTCATCTATCCTTTAAGGAAGTCTAATTTTGTAATCTACAGAGTAAAGACACACTCTGTAGGGAGCAAGGCCCATAGCCAAGGTGAGATGCACTTCATCATTACTATAGACCTATGATGGAGACTACGAGATTCAAATTATTGATTCTCTCTCCCACTTGATAGTATAAACTTATGGGTTTTGTTTAAACAATCATAATTACTTTACAATTCTAACACGCCTTTCTAATTGGATTACCTTCTCAATCTCATAAGCGATCCCAACAACGTTGGGTTCTTTTTCTCATTAGGTTCTAGGCATCTTATTCATTAAAATAATTAATCCAATTATTTTTCCAAAATAGGAGTCCTAATTAACATAACATCGTTGACCTAATTAAATTAGGAAACTTTCTTCCAATAGGAACTTTATCAAATATTAGGTTTTTGGAGTTTTAACTCTCACTCCTTATTTACAAAAAACATTTACCTCAAAACTTCTCAATAAATGAAACATTTCATCCAAATTGGACATAGCTATCCTAACTGAATTAGGTCATCCTCATTCCACTCATTCCAACCACATTGGAATCATGTCCTAAGTTTATGGAGTTTGAATTCACAAACCAATCCTTATTCATAACTTTCCTAAATTGTGAATCTTAAACATCATATTTCATCCTTGTTGGAATTCATCATGTTTAAGTCTTGTGAAAAATTCACAACCAATCATTTTTAAGAAATTATCATGCCAAAATATTCTTAGGAAAAAGAGATCCCAAAAATATTAGGTTAAGGATTTTTGAATCCATACTTTTAGGGTTCATGGATAGGATTAGGGTTTCCTAATCTAAGGCTTGTTGCCCCTAGGGTGTATGTCACCCTAGGTATTACACCCCAAGGGTGGCGACTGGCCACCACAATAAGGTGGCTATTACCCTTGCTTAGTCACCAGCAAAACTCGTGCCCTAGCATTCATGGTGATTAAATCATTATAGTACCAAACATCAAAACCATGAATGCAAAATATGTTTCAATGATACAAAGCTCGTTCTAAAATCATTGACAACATGTAAACCATGCACTCAAAAATTAAGACCAATTAATTTCATACCTATGTGTTTTAATCCTCAAGAACTTGAACCAAAATCCAAGTACTTCTAAAACATATCCAAAGAACCTCGTAACCTTATTTTCTTTTGATCACTAACACATTATCTTTCCAATATGGGACTAGGATGTTACATCATATATGCTTGACAAAGCCGCCATCAAACTTGTTGTGGTCATCTCTTTTATACTGTTGTGCGCAACTGATTTTGACAATAATAACTTGATAACTGTCAGGGCTTTTCGATCAAGTAGGGCCCAATCGCTATCATACATGTCATTGGGCTATTCTTCCAAAAGAGGTTGATGGAGTTCCTTCCTATAAAGAATATCTTTAATATGTACCTTCCAATATGCAAAATCTATGACATTGAATTTCTCAATCCTGGCTGCTTTACCTTCTTCTTTTGCCATCGCTCCCACTTAAACCAATAATCCTAACTCTCATAATGGCTAGGACCAACCGTAGGACCCCGACTCCACATAGCCTAACACTTTTAGGCTAAAAATTGAAAATACTCCGAATTAATTTATGACTTCACCAAACACTAGTATTAGTTACTTATTTACTAAATTGAGTTTACTTATGCCCAAAAAAATATTTGTGAAGTCCAATTATAGAAATAAAGTGATGTACTAAAAACATTATTTTTAGTGTTGAATAGTGATTCCCGTTCAGGTATGGAATTCTTTCGAAAATAGAATTCTTCACAATTTTACCAGTAGGTAGAGAACTCTGATACAAACAAAATGGGCTTTCATTTGACTCAACTCAAGTTCGCATGACCTCATTTTCACGCAATCAAAGTTTAATGGTCAAAAAGTCAACATAAATTAACTTACTCTTAAACCTTGTTATAAAACTCTCTTAAATTCTAAGTTAATTATAAGAGTCAAATAAAAATGTTTCTTCAATTCTATCATTGAGTTCTATAAATATATTTTAAGATGCTTTTATATTTTCGGATGTTACACACTCACTAGCAATACCCTCAAAAACCTCTTTCTAGGTGCCAGGAGACAACGAAACAAGATTGGTGAAATTTCAAATTCGGAATGGCCCTATTTGTTGAAAATATTTTGGTCTCAGTCAATTGAGTTCTAGGCTCGATTGACCCAGTTTCGTGACATGGCTACTCCAACTTTTGACATTTGGCCTAATGACTAGGCACTCAATTTACACGTCGCAAGCTAATACAGCAGAGCTCTGACACATGACGTACATGACATGTCACTAAGCTGACATGTGGCTAACCCCCAAAGATGACACGTGGCATGATGTGACAATCTAAAATGGTATGTATGTGACAACGTGGTGATGGTGTCAATTTGAAATCGTAGGCGTCTGACATGTGGCACAATGACCTAATCAAGATGGTATAGCGCTGATGTGGCACCAGACGTGGCTTTATTGATGTGGCAATGCTGGCAAATATGTTGAAGTGGCAAGGTACATGATTTGACACATGGTAGGGCGAAGGAGTTTACATGTGCCAGGGTTTTGGGCATGCAACAATAAGTCAAGCATAACTTTTGCTACAACTTTCAGAATCATACACATGATTCTAATCCAAAAAGCTCTTTTCAGCACGCACGTCGTGATGTAATTTTTAGGTCCAAATTAAACTCCATCATTTTCACCTTTGAAATCACCATTTTAAGTTATTCTTGCCACTCTTTAGGAAATATTTCTTTTGTTTGGGGTGGCTAGTGTTCTCTTTTTCCTTAATCGAGTGTGAATATTTCTATTCTCGTAGATTTCTTTCCACCCTAAATCTTAAAGTTTTACTTACTATCATATACTATTAGAACATCCCTAGCTAGTCCTATATACACAACAATAATATTCATTATTTTATGTTAATATTATCTTCAAATTAATTGCTATGTTCCTTTAGCTTTTATTTTTCCTGGGTATTACATATATAAAAGGTACAAACAATAATAAATTTTTAAGACTTTTCGGCCATGAATCTTACTATAGTTACATTAATTCTGATTGGCTCCACACCTCATTCAGTATGGCACAATGCGTGGTTACCTTTAGCCAGATCACCACCAAATTGATTGGTTCCAATGACAATTAGAAAACATATATATAATCTTAATTAAATAACCAAATTTTTATGTTTAGATAATCGTTTGATGAAAGAATTTAAAGCATCCAAAATGAAGGGCAATAGCTAGCTAGCTAGTTTAATTACATCCGAATTGCCATATATATAACTTCTCAAGCTAAAGGTGCCTCTTTGTCTTTTTTCTTTTTCGCTTTTGCTAAAATCAAACTATATATGTTTAATCCATATTATTGCCTTTTATTTAAAATAATTGCAAGTCTCTAACGATCGACCCATATGGTAAAAAAATTTGGTCGCAAAAGACATTAAAGATTGACATCATGGAGGGTTATTGCGTCTTTCTTCCCACCCTCTTTTGTTGTTTTAATTTGACTATTCTTTTAGCAGGCTCCAACAATGAGAGAGAGAGAGAGAGAGAGAGAGAGAGAGAGAGGGAGAGAGAGAGAGAGAGAGAGAAGGGGGGGAGACAAAAGAAGCTTCTGTGCTGTACTTTGTTTATAAGATCTAGGAAATAGTTTACTAGGCCCAAAGTTGAGAAATGGGTGAGGGGAAAGAGAATCCGAAGTGCTTGAATTTAGCTGCAAATGATATACATTTGCATGGAAGAATGTGCCTTGAATCACTTGCCATATTTTGACACACTCATAACTCTATCATATACATGAATGATTTCCCAATAAACAAAAACTCCAATGCATGTAAAATCGTAATATAAGAGAAACAAAGCCATGCATCATCAGCTTTTAAAATGCAAGCTCTTTAACTTTGTGCACATAAAGGTAGAAGCTTCCTCGATATGTGCACGCATGGGAGTGCGTTGTATTCTTCCTCCCCTTTAGGCTTTATTAGCTTTTCCTCTCTCTCTCTCTCTCTCTGAGTGTTTTTGGGTGAGGGAGCTTTCTTGCCAACTTGCAGTGCCTACATTTTCTCTGCAATCAATAAAGCTAGTGGCACCACCATCTTTTTCCCTCAACAAAGAAAAACCTCCATGGATCGATCTACTCTTAGAGAGAGAGAGAGGGAGGGGGGGTGGTTCTTCTCATAACATAATAAAATGGAAAGGAATTCATCCAAATAAATAAATAAAAAAGGGCAGGGGTTCACCATAATTTGAATGTCAATTGGAAGCCAACTGATGGGTT
The DNA here is from genome assembly GCF_901000735.1 of Corylus avellana. Lineage (NCBI taxonomy): Eukaryota > Viridiplantae > Streptophyta > Magnoliopsida > Fagales > Betulaceae > Corylus > Corylus avellana. Next base: position 6,966,011 of record NC_081543.1, read on the forward strand.
TCTTTTCAATGAACTTATATAATTACATATCCAAAACATTATCTTTCTTCTAAAACTATTATATACATATCCCAGAAAATGATTTCGAATTTATCGTAAAGATTAACCTATTAGCAACCTACCATACGAGTGAACGGCCAAGATTAATTTCGGAGGGAGTCACGTAATGATGACAGCCACCCTAGTTGTCTTGTTTGTTTTACACCTGAGGAATATAGAGTACTAAAGAAGATAAAAGAACATGGAAGATAGATACTCTTTGTCGGCTTCTCTCGTAGGAGGCTAGGAGCATTATTTTGCATTCAAGAGAAAGGAGAGCTTCTCGATCACTGCCAGATGATTTGTTTATAACTTTTTTTTTTTTAAGGGTGGCTGTTATATATGTGTTCCCCAAAACCCTATCTTTTCCTTTGATGGGGGTCATCTAGCTTGGGGTATTTTTAAATTTCCAATGGTTTTGTCTGCAATCATGGGAGTAACTAACTTAGAGCAACTAACTTAAAAGCAAACCGTTGGAAAAGGTTACTCATGCATTAGTAAGAGCAGAAATTAAATTTATTTGTGATATATACCTCTTCTCATTCCCCATTTGGCTGATTATGTTGGCAGTGGTTATTTTCATTTTTTTTTTCCTTTTTCTTTTTTAAACTAGGGAGGATGTGACAGAAAAAATGGCCACTGTTACGTCAGTCGGATACGATAGGGCAGCCATGGAAGTATGACAAATAACACAACCCTAATAAGAGTACTAACCAAAATAAGACAGCCTTAGAATTTTTTTTTTTTTCTTCAACAATGTTTAATTTAAAGTTTAGTTTGTAGCGCACCAGATCGTAAAAGTAAAATAAAAGTATAGTGTATAACATTTTTTTTTTTTTTTTTACCAAACATGACCCGTTTCGAGGCAAATAGAAAGGAGCAACAGAAGGCAAAGGAATAAGATTTTAAAACTTCATGCATATGCATGTTTTTTTCTTTTTCTTTTCTTCTTTGGGTATGTATTTCTTCATGCAAAGATGAAGGAAAGTTGAAGCCCCAGTTTTGTATCATGACCCACACCACACTTTACCACCAATATATATGTGTGTGTGTTCCATGGTAATCAACCTGAAAATAAGATGAATAAGCATAACCAAACACAGGAGAAAATAGCCAATGTGATTATAAGAAGAGAAAGGAAAAAAAAAAAAAAAACTAGTTCCACTGGTTTGCTCACTCGAATTACAAGCATGCCATGTTTGTAGTATCAATTAATGGAATTAATGTCAAATAATTGGCAATAGGCCATAAAATGGTACGTGTCTAAATCAATAAGCTATGAGGTATATTAGACTAGTAAGAGGCATCAACAACATACCTGTTTCAAAATAAAGCACCAATGTACTTAGTTAGAATAACAATAATTTATAAGACTTGCCATGCAAGGCATTATACCATAGTTTTTTTTACTCGAAACCCTAACTGAACTCCTAGATCTCATAGCTTAATATCAAGTCACTAATGTGGTCTAAGCTGTCGATTTAAATTCACCCAAATGGCGAATTTCTTCCTTGTGGCATGGCGCCGGTATTGATCATAGGGCTCATCCGCTCCGTCCCAAGTGGCGCTCTTCGTGGTGATGGCCTATCGAGCTTTACAGATGCTTCGAATTTCTTTTCGTCACCCTGGAGAACCGGCTTTGTTTCATAAATGTCGGATATGGAATCCATGTCTGCGCCGACGCCGCCTCTGTCCATTGACGGCGGTGCAATCTGAATTTGGTCGCCTTTGAAAGGATCGTCGACGGCGGTGCAGGCCGTTCCCAAGTCTTGCAGGCGGAGATCATCGGACCAGATTAAGGGGCTCTTGCCGCTACCGCTGTAAGGGCTAGGCCTCTTCTTTCCCAGACAAATATTATCATTATTTTGCATGAATCCGCCATCAAGTGCTGGCCTTTCCATGTTCTGCTGAAGATCAAGCTGATCACCTCCATATATGTTAAGGTCTTGAAAAGATGGAAAGTTGAGAGGGGAACCAAAGTCTTTCATTGCTCCCATGTCGGCCGGGAGGCCTTGAGGACCAATGCCTTTATAGCTTCCAGATGCCATGTTTTCACCTGCAAGGGTTTGGCAGGCTTTCTCCAATATGCTTTGCATGTATTTCCCTTGCGCCTCAATCCTCAGCTGAAGGTGTCTTTGCACCTGCCATATGTTCCAAATTACTCTGACACTTGTTTTACGGCGACAAATACCAATTCCCGACACACGAAAACTCGACACTTCAAAAACACCAACAAATAAATGCCGAGAAACTATTTCTCGGCGTTTATTAGCCGATTGCTTGCCTTTTAAAAACGTCAGAAAGCTTGGTGTGTTTTTTTGTTGTGTACGCATGCCCATGGTAGACTTATTATACAAATTTTATGAAGTGAAAGGGAAAAATTGATGCGTTGAGTTGTTTGGAAATTGCTTACCTCTAATTGTTCAGTCAGCCTTCTTTGCACCTCCATTTGCATCCTAATCCCATCAACCATGTGTGAGTTACTGTTATATACAATTTCACACATACAATCCACAAGAAAACCCAACCCCCCCCATTTTACCATTAAATTAAAAATAACAAAAAAATATAAAAAATAAAAATAAAAATTCTATATATATTGGATTAATTCCATCGTTTACCATGGTAAGAAGAGAGTGGAAAAAAAAAATAGAAAAGAGATGATACTCACTCATTCATATTGCGGCCAATTATGGCGGATGAAGATGCAGAAGTTCGTTGAAGTTCTAAAGCTGAAGCTGCCGTGGAAAACAAGCAACAAAGTGTTGTTAGGAATAATAAACAATTATAAGCGTATAGTATATAGTTTAAAGAAGTGAAGGAAACCCTAGAAAGAAGAGTCACCTCTCATACCATCCTTAATCGAGTGATCATTGAATTCCTTGTGGGGTTGCTTCCCAAGCCTGAATTTCTAATCAAGAAGAAGAAGAAAAAATAGTCAAAAGAAAAGGAAAAGATTTATCAAGCCAGCCCAATATGATAAAAAAAGTGTTCTGTTAGAAAAGCAAAAAGAAGCATGAAATATTTGTGTTGTATTCAAACCTGGAGGTGGCTCTTGAGGTGGTAAAGGGTGAGACCCTTCACACCCATAACTCTCATGATGGTTTTTGGTGTGGCCTCTACAAAATTCAGACAGAAGAAGGCAACATAGTAATTAATACACAAGCAAAAACATATAAAAGCTTCAAGGATTAATATTCATGGGATGGAGAAAAGAAAAGTACTATCTGGGCCACCGAGCTGAGTAACGGCGTCAACGAATCGTTCGTGGAGCTCGACGGTCCACCGGAGGCGGGGCTTAGGGTCGGTGGTGAGGACAAGGCCGGAGTCTCCTTGAACACACATGGGTCTGTCATGGGAATTCATAGTTGAAGGCTTCTTGTGTTGGAACATTCTCTCTTTCTCTCTCTGAGGGGCTCTGGGAATACCGAGAGATTCAAGAACAAATGCGATGCAAATAGGGAAGAATAGGGTGCGCTTTTGAAGAAGATGGCGGGTGGCTTTGGCTTCTCTAGTAAAGCACAGGGGACAAGCAAACCTCTTGCATACAAGAAAATATATATTAAATATTATTTCAATACAATCTTCCTTTGCAAAAAGATTCTCTCTCACTCTCTCTACGTACTGGTATACTCTTTCAACATTGAGAAAAAAGATTACAAAAATGTTCCTCTCTAATATAACTACATTTTCAGAGAGAATCTTTACATTTCTTTCTCTTCTTTTTTTTTCTTTTTTTTTTTTGGTTTTTTTGGTGTATTTCAAAGAGTACGTAATTCTATTTAGTAAACTCGTGTACGTACACTTACTATATAACGGGACGAAACGGCAGTAAAAATCGACCTTTGAATGATTAGTATATATATATATATAAATAGCTAGCGTTACTTTTTTGAAATGCGAAGAGAGTCACTATACTAAATCTTTTGTTATCTCCAAAAGAGGGTGTATCTTTAGTAGGGTATTCCTCTACCATGTGATCAAGAAGCTTTTGTGGCATGAAGGTAAGAGTGAGAACCCTGATGCAATCATGATGATGGACACATGCAATATGTAGAAAACTTTACCCTTCTTTTAGTGGAACCATTATACACATAAATCTTTATTAGCCCATATATATATATGACTCATTTGGATCCTTCTGTTTCGTAGTACGACCCCTTTTTAGCTTAATTATTATGAACCCACAAACCCCATCACCTATCATACCAAGAACGCAAAGACATGCTAGCTTTATGTCATCACCAATAAAAAGGTTTCCATGATGCTCTACACTGAAGATTTATTTTTAGCAGATTCTCTATCTATCTATATCTATATCTATATTGGATTCAATGGCATTAATTATCATCTTTCTGATCATTTGGGATTGAGCAATATACAAGGTTTGCTAAGTTTTTTATATATATACATCTTTCTCATGTGGGTTATGATCAATACATCTTTTTCAGTTACTGCATTCCCATTGTCATTTCCCATAATCATGATGAGAGAAATAATTAATACGATTACATATATACCGATGAAGCTATATATAGCATGCATGGAGTAAATTAGAAGATGATAATCGACAAGTGGGAGTTCCTTCCATGGATGAAAAAGCAGTGAAAAACGACATGGATATATATGGAACTACAACTTTAGGGTCTGTGGTTGGTAATATTTAGGAATGAACATAAATATTAATGGAAAAAGGATTTGGGTATGTGAAGCTTTTGATGACACGAGTGGGGGACCTTCTCCTTCTAAAGCTCTTTGGGGCTCAATCCCTTATCCCTTTTGTGGAATTGAAGATTGTCCTCTCATGCATTCCTACTCCCTTCCAAACCATACCAGACAAGAAAAGTTAAATTGGAGTCAAACCCACAAATTGACACCAGGGGCCCTACCCTAATAGTAAATAAAGCAAAATACCAGGGTGGTTATTGGTTTAGAACAAATTAAAGAAGCCTAGCTAGCTAGTACCCTCATCTCTCTCTCTCTCTCTCTCTCTCTCTCTCTCATATGTAATCCATGCAAGGATGAAGGATGTCATGAAATCTAGAGAGATCATATAAGTGCATGCTAGTGATCACCCAAATCCAAATGGGAATAGATGCTTTCTTCTTTCGCAATTAAAGAAAGATTCCTCTCCCAAAAATCTAGAAACCCCACTTGTTTTAATTAATCGTATAATCCTACTATTATGAATTCATGATCATTTCTAAACCTTCAACAAAATCAACTACATGCTCACATTGGCTAGTCCTGTAGCAAAAAGCTTCACGTCCGACGACTAGTCATTTCGGCTAAAGATTTGACTAATTATAGTGATCGATGTAGCTCAACAATGCATTAAAAAACCAATAAATAAATTTAAAAAATAATATTTTAAATAAAATAATAAAATAATTAATAGATAAAATGCGAGTTGAGTGTAGATATTTTAGAAAAGTAAGTGAATGCATGTGAGTTGCTAGCATAGAAAAGATCAACAAGGTCCCATGTGACAGTCCATAAATCAAGCCCAAGCTTAATTGGTTGCCAGGTGGAAAATCAAGCTAGATGATTTGGACTCTAGAAATGCCTTCTCCCACCGCTACTTAGCTTATAATATATATGTAATTGCTTTATTGGAACCTCTCTTTCCCAATATGAGAACAGAGAAAGGCAAAGCAAAGATTTTTTTATTTTTTTTATTTTTTTTTTTTTTAAAAAAAAAAAAAAAAGGAAAAAAGAATACACACTTAGATTTGGAGATTCCTCTTTAGACTAGTATTACTGTCACAATGGCTCCCTAGCCACCACCCCTTTATAATATATTGAAGCAAAGTTAGGGTTTAACTTTTAGTTCATTTAGATGTGCAAATTAAAGGTTCAAGGCAGTGGGAAAAGTAGGTTGGCTTAGTATTAAGGGCATGTTTGCTTGAATTTCAAGCATCTTTATGTTCTCTACAGAATTATTCTCTAAAATGAATATATTCCCTTCAATGTGAGCTTGCGGGACCCATCTTCTTCTCCAATTTGAATACTTTGCAAAGCTTCTCCCTTTTCTATCTCCTTCCTCTTAAAGATTTGATTGGCGCCTCCACCGTCCATCCAATATTACTTTCTTGCATCAACGCAACACTGATTACTATATATACATATATTAACATTAAATTGACTAATAAAATAGTGTGTTAAAGTGTTGAAAAATAATTTAATCTATGTCTTCTTATAAGTTTAAGCTTCTGGAGTCCCCAATGGGTAGCGTTCAATCGGCTAGAGACCACGCCTTATGAAGCGGAGGTCACTAGTTTGAATCCTCCGTCCACCCTCTTGTGCGGACATGTTAAAAAAAAAATTAAAAAAAAAAAACAAAAACTTCTGATATAAGTGGTGATTTAACATGTTATCACTATGACGTCTTGAATTCAAACCCTAACTACGTCAATTCACCTCCTATTTAATTAAAATACTCCACATGTTGATTAAATAATTAAGAGTAAATGATATGGACCATCTTTTTATTTCTCCAAAGCTAATGTAAGATGTTTCCTATCTTAAATATTCTACATGTTGATTAAATAATTAAGAGTAATGTGGTCGGGACCGTCTTTTAATCCTTTCAAAGTTGATGTGATTACAAATTCAATGGTGAGTTTAAAAGTCTCATTAACTTTAGAGTGATAAAAAAGAGGATAAAAAGATGTTTTCTATTATATATTAATCGATAATTAAATTTAAATTTTGAGTAATGTTAGCTAGGGACCATCTTTTTATCCTCATATGACTTTTAAAATCACCATTTAATCAAAATTCAAGTATGATTCATCTAAAATTTAATGGTGATTTTAAAAGTCACATCAGCTTTAAAAAAATTAAAAATAAAAATAAAAATAAAAAAATGATCCTTAATATTACTCTTAAATTTTTCGCTTAAACTTTAAAAATAAATAGGATGAGAGATTATTAGACGAAGCGTGTGAAGAGAGAATGATAGATGGGTACGTGTGAGGGCTGAAAGTTGCATTGTAGTGGGGAATATATAACATTCCTTTGTCATATTCAGATATCCTTTGCCTTTGAGACGACAAGTTTGATTGGAATACACATACTGAGGCAGCTCACATCTCGGACAGTATGATCAGACCTACGTGTATTTAATTAATCTTTTTTGTTTTTTCTTTTCTTTTTCTCAATATATAATATAAGAGCCTTTAAGCGTCAATGTCACACTTTGAAGATAACTCTTAGCCCAGCTAGCTTCCATGCAACAAAGGTTGACCGTAAGTATAGTCTCCGAGCCAAAAAAAACAATTTGGTCCCGACCTACAATTATTTTACTACTTGTTTACACATCTTAGCATATGATTGGAGAGTATTAAAAAAAATTTAATGACAGATCGTATGGGCATGCTAACACATGTCAGCAAGTTATTGAGCTGATTCTTAAAAAGCTATCTAAAATGTTCAATGTTATAATTTGGAAATGGTTAATTTATTAAGGAATGAGTTAATAAGCTTTGAAAAAAAAAAAAAAAATTATTAATGCCAATCGTCGCGCGCCCCACCACCAGGTTCTCCAGCTCCGTCCGGGTCCAAACGCCACCTGCCACAGTTGTGTCCTTGCGTTTCGGCCAGTCATCATTTAGGCAAGGGCGGAACTACATACAACAGTGGGGGGACGAATGTCCCCCCCAATTTTTTGAAATTTTCATTAAAATAGGTATATTTATATATTTGCTTCTTAAATTTAGAAATTTGTCTCTCCAAATTTAGAAATTTGTCCCCCCAAATTAATTTTTTACTCCCTTGTGTTTGTCTGCAACAAGACTTTGTTTTTAGCTTTCATTGTTGTTAATTAACTTAAATATTTGATGGGTTTGGATTCATTAATTTATTTGGCATTCTTTCACTTGTTAGTGGTAATAAGTAACTATAATAAAATTTTAACAAAAATGACTTGTGATTTACTATGAAATTATATCTACGTATTCGGTAAGTGCTATTATGGTCACGTCCAGGTAGGATAGCCATAATTAGTCTCTCCGGCCTACTCTTTCAATTAAAAAAAAAAAAAAAATCGTCCCCCCACACTCAAAATCCTGGTTCCGCCCCTGCATTTAGGTTTACAATATTTGTCACAAATTAGATGGTTTAATCATTTATGATTGCACCATTGTTTGATTCGACTCTTACCATTTCTCTTCTTGTTATTTGGGGCTTATAGGGATTATTAGGAAAAAGAGTTCACGCTCAAAGGTACTGTTTTTCTTAGACCCTATAAATTGTGTTTAGTTCCTTTTGCTACCTAGGGTTTTTTTTTTTTTTTTTTTCAAGCTATTTTGTTAGTTATTTATATTACTGTGTATTTGTGATGCCATAAGATTCAATGTAAGACTTTCATGCTTTTATTTTATATAAACACACACATATAAAGAGATTATGTGTATCTATGCTTTAATTTGTATTTATATAAGTCCATCAATCTCCCAAAAAAAAAAAACCATTCCGTCCCCTCACACCTCAAATCCTAGTTCCGCTCATACGCATGTGTGTAACCATTTTTGATCGAAACTGTAAGATTAAATCAATTAATGGATCATACAAGAAGTTTACATCTTTGATGACTATTCAGACAATTAATCACCATGGTTGCTTAAAAATGCATCATTTCTTTATAAATAGCCCACTTAATTTTATTTATTATTATTTTTTTAAAAAGCATAATTAAAAAAATTCTTCTACAATCTCTCTCTATAAGATTAAATCAATTAGATAATACATTAAGTTTTCATGTTTGGTAACTATTCAGACAGTTACCATGGTTGCTAAAAAATGCATCATTTCTTCTATAATAATCAATAATTATAAGTGTGATCATCTAATGGTTAAGACTAATACCATTAATTAGTAATAACTACAATTTTGATATGAAATTGTTGCTACTCAACTGAAATTCGACGTAAAAGATTTTGATTATGACATGAAATGTTTTTAACTAAAACACTGATGCTTCTGTTTGACTCTTATCACCCTGAAAATTATCTTGGAAGCGCGCAATTCCTTGTTTGGTGCACAATAAAAAACATTGGTTTATAAAAGATTAAACAGGGATTTGGATAAAAGAATTTTTTGCACTGTATTCGCAAAGGTAACGCTCAAAAAAATCAATCACATCAAATAATATTAAAATGGTGATTAATTACATAAAATACCCTTTTAGATTAATTAAATATGAGTTACATAAATGCCCGAGAGAGATGGGATGAAAAAACGGAATTAAAAATCAACAATTAGGATTTCGGTGAATACTAACACTTGTTCCGTGAACAATACATGTATCCAAACATTGTAAGAAGACAAAAGTTAAAATCAACTCTTTTTCATTAAGAGTAATGACCCCAATCACAATGAAACAAATACAAACATAACAATTATAAAAATATCAAATTAAAACGCAATGAATAACATCAAGTCACCAAAGCAATAAACATCTGACGAAGAAAAAAACCTTGCACCAAGGAAAAACATATCAGGGGCAATCGAACTTGGGATATCACTCTACTATTAGAAGAAATAAATCCATGCAAATTAAACTTATAACCCCTTGTATTTCACTTAAACAATCTGTACGTATGATGCCAGGCTCCTCACGTGTCTCTGCTCCAACTTCCTTGTTGGCCAATCTTCTAAGAGTGGTCTCCTTATGGATACCTACAAGTAGACTTCAATTGATCTTCACTCTAAGAGTGTAGTGACCCAAATAATTAACTAAGCTTAGATAACTTAGTTAGAGTGTTAATTTGGGTTTTCGGTCACTACGAACAGCTGGAAGGGCATTTTGGGGAATTCAAACTTTCTGACCATACGTACGTACGAGGGACCACCCACGTATGCCTGCAAATAGTACGCAAACGTACACATGGGGGACCACTCGGACATACGCTGACTTTTGGTTGACCACTGGTTAATGCCCGTACGTACGATGCAGCATTTGGTCTACTGTGTAAACAATACGCGGATGTACGCCCGAATAATACCATATGTACGCTGCTTTTCAAAACAACTCTGCAGCGCTCACAACTTTATCCCACCTATAAATACCCCACCCCCACACAACCCTTACCCCCCATTTAGCCTATGTTGCCCACCTAGAGTTGTTGCTTGAGTGTTTTTGGTTAGTTGAGAGTTCTCAAAAATGAGAGGTGATTCTTGGAGGTTTTGCTTCAAGGAAGTAATCTTCTAAACTTTGCTTGTTCTTTACTTAGTTGTTATGCTGTACATTTCATAGATAGCTTAGTTAGTAGTTTTGAGCTTCTAGTTAAGTTGCTTCTCTTTAATCTTTATTTAAGTTGGTTTAACGTTTCACCTTTATTGAACGGATTTTCTTATGCATGGAGGTATCATTATGAGATATGAGGTTCTAGAAATTCTTTTTTGCAGCTTTAGAACCAGTTTGGGAGGATAGGAGGACGTTTGGAACAAATGAGGTTCTACCTAAACCTTTTGGGCGAACGTACAGCCAAGAGCCCGAACGTACGACCCAAAGCATTCTAGGGAACGCCACTTTGGCCAGTCATCCGATATCTCATGTTTTCATGTTCTAGGTTCGTTTTAGTTGAACTTAGAACTAATGGTAGGTTTTCCACAGATTTGGAAAACATGGATCTTTTGGAGGGATACTTAGAGAATTTACACGATCCAGGTGAGTTTTAGCTCACATAATGCTCACCATTTATTTTTTTGCAATGCATGACTATTTTGTGTACCAAAACATGTATATTTACAACTCTCACGATATACACTTTGCTGCACATGAACTCTATCATTTGTGAAAATGTGCTATTTAACAAGATAATGACATTAAGACTTGTAAAAACATGCATGTAAAATACGAACAAGATTAATTATATTGTATGACATGATACACCGGTAAGTGCGGGATAACGGCCATGGGCTTACTATACATATTAACTTTATGGTTAAAAGTGTATGTTGATATATGAGCCTTGGATCCAACGGTTGTTTCGTGACCGGCACAGCCTTAACGGGCTGTCACTATATGACATACATCATTAGTGGTGTGGGCAGAGACGGAGGGAGGGGGGGACCGGGGTGGGCCATGGTCCCCCCCCAAAATAAGGAAAAAAAATATATATTATAAGTAAAAAACAAATTATAAAAAAAAAAAAAAGTAAAGTTAAAGTTTTAATTTTATCATTTGGCCCCCTCAAAAAAAAAAAAAAAAAAAAAAAAAAGACCCTATTTTTAATTTTGTTGGCCCATACCCACTAAATATATTTTTTGGCCCTTACGGTAGTCTTTAGTTCATAAAAAACAACCAAAATAATTTTTTTTAATAAAAAAATTCTAAAGAACCGAAGAAAAAAAAAATTTGGCTAGCCCCTTTTCGTAAAATTTCCTAGCTCCGTCCCTGGGTGTGGGCCACCCGAGGTCAGACTCGGTCGGGCTACTAGTGTTATGGACGATAGCGTACAATGGTCAGGGCACCGGAATTGTATTACATGTCCTTTGGAACAGTGTCAACCCTGCTGATAAGGGGTAATATTTAGGGTAGACCATACTGTTGAACTATCATTGTTATTCATAATTATAGCATATATTATATATGTATTGCATTCATGGCCTGTCATACCTAAAATGTTGCATTCTTTACTAAACGGAATTCATTACTAAAATGGTATGGGTATTATGTGCATTAACTCTCACTAAGTCCTTGAACTTACCCCTTCTTATTTTTCTCTCATGATTTACAAATTGCGCGGTTTAGCTAGCTTAGAAGAGGATGCCTACGGACTGGACTTGGGTGATTGCTCAGGATTTTATTAGAATCGTTTTTGAAGATTTGGATCCAATATGGTTGATTGAAGTCCATGTAAGATGATGGAGGAACCACACGGGCGGATACGATAGAGATTGTCATCTCTTTGGCATTACTTAAAATTATGCGTTGATCTTATTACTTTATTGCAAGACAATTATCTTTATGGTTTGTAATATGTTTATTTTGATGATTGGTCTTTGACCAGTACAGTCAAGAGATCTATTTATGTTATGATGATTTTATCTTTACTTTGGTGATTATACTTGTGGTTTATAGTTATTGCTTTCTATTCCTGTAGTTTAATGTCTTCTGATGTATTCTCTCATTTAGGAGAGGTTAAGATCCCTTAGTCTTGTCCCGTAAGGGATGTAGGCTAGGAGACAAACTATGGAGTCAATTACTAGTTAATTGATTTTCACGGGGCATTATAAAGAGCCTTTAACACACAATCACTACTCTTGGCACAAACCCCAAGACCCTTGTGTATCAACACAACTAGGACTTGGTACCAATCTCTCAACTACCTCTATGAAGTTTCGAAATTTTTTGTGAGATATTCTAAAGACAAACAAAACTAGCTTTTTAAAAGGCATAAAACTGTGTTTCTGAGAGGAAGCATCTTAACAGGTTAAATGCATGTCCATACGCGATTAGGGTTCTCTTGACGTAACTGCCTTCCATGTCTGGATAGGAGTCCTTCATCTTGAGACATGACTCTCCAATGATGCATATTGTCTTCTTCATGTCCGAATAGTGTCCTTCATGTCCGAACCCTAATTCCAGTTTAACCTTACTCATTGAGAACTGCTACACACACACACCTATTGTACACTGCCATCTTTATACTCCTTGATGTGGCTCCAGCAACTTCATATTTCTACTACGTCTTTTTTTTTTTTTTTAAGGCATCTACTCTAACAAGCCTTTTATAACACCCACACCTAAATGATATGATATTGTCCGTTTTGGGCCAAGCCCGCACGGTTTTATTATTGGGTTTACCCCCAACAGGCCTCATACTATTTAATGAAAGTGTTTTTCATATAAACACATCATATCTTCCACACCTAGGCAACATAGGACGTCACAATCACTAATGACCGTCACAAGGGCCATCACCTTGGCATGTTAACACTGGTTGTTCCAGTGGACTCCCAAGAGCATCGTTGCCTGGATCGCCACCTTGACATCCTAACGCTAGCTATTCCAAAAGACTACAAGAGCTCTGTCACCTAGTCCATGATAAACCTCTAAGTTGTCACTAGAGTTACGTTGAAATCTTAATGACCATGCTGATGTGATTCGAGCTATCCTAATGCCACCAGAAGACCTGCAGTGAACCTAGATTTCTAATTTTCCTCCTCATATTCACTATTCACTCTAATTTTCTCCATCTCGACAAAATAAGGGGCGCCTCGGTAACATAACAAAACGGGTCATTTTGGTATGACACGTAGGATATGATTAAATGATGTATGTCGACATGTAGTCTGAAACTTCACAAAACGATGCGTACCGCCTTGGATGCAAGGACGTTACTAATTGTTCGGAAATGTAATATAAGAGTCTATTGATAAACTTACGCTGTTAAAACTGAAAATAATAATAATAATAATAATAAATTAAAAAAAAAAAAAAGCATGAAAATAAAAATTTAAGGTGTTATTTGTTTTTTAGCATTAACTCAAAGATTAATCTCAAAAATACCCAAAATAAAATTGCATAACAGCCCGACGGTTAAGTGGAATTATACACTTTGCCCCTCAAAGCTATAAGATGGATAAATTGTAGCAACCCAACGGTTGAGGGGAAAATACGCTTAACAAACTTCAGCAATCAAGTGAGAGTATGTTAAAGCATGAGTATGTGAAAAAATGATGCATGATCATGTAAATGATGAGATACGATATCTATTGTTACGTTTTAACTGTTGCATTCATTTTCATGTTATGAATTGTTGTTTTAATTCTCCGTATTATGGAATGTAGAGGTTTTTATATATATAGTATAGTATAAAGAAAATATAAGTTTTGAGATTTTACATATACGTACAAATTTCTCTATGCAAGTGGTTATTTTAACAACTACATTTAGGACCGTCAAATATCGTCCAAATGTGAATCGTGATTAAAGACATCAAGAACCTACCCAAGAGGACCCTCAATAGGACCGCCAGATAGACATCCGACACTGCTTGAAAAAGGGGACTCCCGAGAGCACCATTAGATAAATCACAAGAAGACCGTCTTGACAGTACTCGTGCAAAATGCCCAAGAGTATCATCAAGAAGACCGTCAGCAAGTCGTCCCAATTTTGCTGAGGTGTCACACTGAAGTCAACAAGCCTTAGGGAGTGTCTAAACAAAAATTCACACGTCCTCACACCGCATGAATTCTTGCTTAAAGCTAAAGCTTTTTTACACTTAGAAGTAGAGGGTTTCTCAATCCTATAAACAGATAAGAATGTTCATTGTATTAATTGCGAAATCTAAGCCTTGAGAACCTTTTGAGAGGTTGCCTACCTTCACATTTGTGTGCAAAGAGAGCTATTATTGAGAGCTTCCATTGCTTTTCCTCTTTTGAACTTTGTATTTCAAACCACACACCATACTAAACCTTCAACAGCTTGAAGTCTTGGTGTGGTATGGTAAGGAAGTAGGGAGGCAAGTAAGAAGCTTATATAGGTTACAAGGGGGTTTGTAAGTTTACTGCGTTATGTACTTCAGTTTTTTTTAGCGATCAACTTTCTAGGTTTGGCTGCTTCATGGTGATTTTACCTTTCGAGGTACTCAAAGGGTCTCCACTTTCTCACCAAAACGCAAATAGTCCTTCAATTTTCATGCGGCTTAACCCAAATTACCCTCTAAAGAACAATAGAAAGAGTGCACAAGCAAAGTGTCAATTCTATTGAAGAGTACCCACTTCAACTTCTAAGTCCAGCGTGGGAGTCAATTCTATTGAAGAGTACCTGCTTCAACTTCTAAGTCCGGCGCGGGAGTTTATTCCCGTCTCTTCTTCCTCCTTGTCTTTAGGGTTGGCATTGATTGGTAGGTTTATTGTGGGGTACATAATAGGGACAAGAGAGTGAAAGTGCATTTGAAGGCCTTAAAACATAACCATATTGTGATGAAAAGACTGTAAGGAGTTCAGGGCGTTTTGTTATCTGAGGGTGGCAAAGGGGGTTTGGGGGTAGGGCAATGGGCTGATAAAAAAATATAAATCATTTTTTGAAGAACTTGTTTCGTTTTACGGTTAATTGAAAAATGTTTTTGAATGACTAATGCTTCTCTCTAGTCAAATATTTGAAAATGCTAAATTCATTTTATGTCGAAACAAAACATAACCTAAACTCCACCTTTGAATAAGAACTAGAAGTGAATTTAGAGGCTCCAAGCCAGCTGCCAACACTCCAACCAGTGGTTTCAATTCTTGAACTAATCCCGACCCAACCCCACGACAACTTGCCCCTAGTTTTTTAGTTTCTTGTGTTTTTTTAAAATTTGAAAAATAAAATAAAATAAAAAATAAAAAATAAAAATAAATCCATTGAGAAGAAACAGTGTGCAGCACACAGGATACACTTTACACCACTAATCAATAATACAAAACATCTAATCAGCACAGCACACAACTCAAAATAAGTACCTAGAGAACGGCCATAGCTTCTAGTTAATTTAAGGTACCTTACTAAGAGACTCCAATTTGCTTCAAATCAGAAAATGGAACTCCAGTTTTGGTGCAACACGATGAAGCAACAGGTACAATCACAGGATTCATAAAACCACACAGCACACGTTTATTTTGACAAAACACGGTTGCATGAGCAGCCAGGAACCATTTTATCAATAGAATTCACTTGTAAGTTTGAGAAGGTAAACATCATCAACCGACCTTATGCAAAAACGGCCCTAACAATATATAGGACCACCAAGATACAACTCAACTCGACTCGACTCAACTCAACTCAACTAAGCCTTGGCAAGTCTACACTTATTTAGATACATTTGTGTAAAGATTTACCAGTACCAGTTTGAAAGAAGGCGGAAGCAGGTTAAACATGTGCTGACAGCTTGGCACAGCTTGGCAACAGTCCAAGCGTAGACCTTCCACATTAATTGCTGTTCATGTTCCCCAAGCACACATATTTCATCTGCAACCATCATATGGAAAGATGCCTCAAAATGAAAGCAAACAGGTATAAGCATATTACTGTATAGGAGACGACCAAACTTTTGAGCCAATATATAATATAGTGAATGAGTAGATAATTCAAGAACAACTTCAATAGGGTGAAAACCAAGGAAAAAATAACAAGTAATCGCTCCATTTTGGTGTTATTTTCAAAGGGCTGTTCCAAAACTAGGTAATACAAGATGCATTAACAATAGATGTTTTAATTATAAGGGCAAACCATCCAAACTAACACCTTTGTTATAAGGTCTGACCAAACATTCAATTTGGGTGATTGACCCCCTAATTGTAACGAAATGTTGCAATGTGCCCCATTCCCCCACTGTCCAAAGTAGACGTTATATATAATAGAAATGGATAAAATTGACCTAAATATCACTTAACCCATCTGAATATATAAACCCTCTCCCATTAATTACAATCCATTCACTCTCGTCTCTCTAGCGCATAACTACAATCAGCTTGCTCTTGTTTCCTAAATTTTTATTTTTCTATTCATTTTTTTAGTAAAATCTCTCTCTCTCTCTCTCTTCCTGGGTCAGAGTTTCCAAAGAGGCAGTTGTTTGTAATTTCTTAAAAATTGGAAGTTGTATCTTAAAAATTTATGTCAAAAGCAGCCATGTGTAACTATTTATTGGAATATAAAAGAGACAGAAGGCATATGTAAACACATCAATATGTTTTTTGCTTTAAATCAAAAAATAAAAAGTTTTCCTAATCAGAGAGTCAATTAGAAAATTTTTTTTTTTTTTGATAAGTAATGTAGTATATATCAAAAAAAAGCGCAAAGCGCCTCTAAGTACACAATAAAGTATACAAAGGAACCCAATCAAAACACCCAGAAAAACCCAGAAAAAACCCAAACAAACCAATCAAAAACCCAGAAAAACCCAATCAAACCAAACACCCAGCCAAAGGGGAATACAAGAGACCCAACCAAACCCCAAGAAAAGCCCTAGTGCATCTCAGGTGGAACCCTAGTGCACCTCAGGGGGAAAAGAAAAAGCATTTTTCGATCCCAAAAAACCCCGCCGACGCCGGCCCTTCACCGGAGAGATGGAGCAATCCAGATTATTGTGCTCCCTCAACCCCTTGACCTTAGAAGCAGAAACTTCAACCTTAGGGGCAGAAACTTCAACCTCAGCAAGCAGATCCTTGTTCTTATGCAGCTGCTTTGCGACTTTTTCCTTCACCCTCCGGGTATAAAACAGTTGGGACGAGGATTTAGAGGAGTAAATGGGAGTACCATTCTCTGTCATGCGAGGAAAAGGACGGCTAAGACTCCTCCCCATCTCAACCGCCCCATCGAGAAGGGAAGTAGTCGAGAGTGAAGTGCATCCCTGCGACGAGAACAATGAGGTAGTAGCAGGGGAAAGAAAACAGCCAGCTTGAACCTCCACCGGCGCAGAGGGAACCAGAACAGGGTCCTTTCCCTTAGAAGACAAAGAATCCTTCAACACCACCGGAGCGGGAGAGACAGCTCTCGGACTCAAGAACCCACGACGAAACAAACCTTTCTCCGGAGAAGAAGGACGAACAACCAGCTCCTCCTCCCCCGAAAAAGGAAACTCCCTATCCCTGCAAGAGCTCGCCGGAGAGTCCACCTCCCAAGGAACAGCGAAGGCCTCCTTGAGAATAGAAAGACGAGCCGAATCAGAAATCTCCGAAGACACAGACGCACCCCGGCAGATTTCAGGCATCGAAGAAAGAGAGCCCTCCCAGTCCCTGCGCAACGTGCTCGCCGGTACAGCCTCCGCAGAAGGGGAAAAAGTAGCCCCCTGAGAGGACCCGTCACCGGCAGACCCAACAATCTCGCCCAAAACTCGCACCGGAGAGAGAGAGAACACTGCCGGGGAAGACCCATCGCCGGAATCCAAACCGGTAACCTGCAAACTCAAAGAAGACCTAGCAAACGGCTCCAAACACTCTTCAGAGGCTAGAGGAATCCCAGCCGATACAGACTCCAAAGGTAATGAGAAAGAGTTATGGACTGGATCTGAGAAATCCGGATCCAAGTGCTGAACCGGATCCAAATTTTGACCCAAACCCACTTCAAAGACCGACCCGGAATCACAACCCAAAGCAGAAGTTGATAGGCCCAAAAAACGAGCCCTTTTACTCCTGCGATTGGGCTTCGAGACAACCCCTGCACAGACCCAGTCCAACTTACGTTGGATTTGCCCTAGAAGCCTCATCAATCCACTAATACCGATCTTGCCCTTCTTCTTCTTCCTCAAACTCACTGAACCAGCCGCCTCCACCAGAGGAGAAGACAAGCTCTCCAACGCAGAGCAATCCACGGCAGACCGCAACCCCAAACCGTCATACTCCGAATCCCACCAAGACGACCCCGGAAGCAAATCGAGAGACCTCGGATACTCAACTGCTCTCGCCTCGACGCCCGGAGAAGATCGAAGGACATCCACGAAAGACCTCCCGGAATCGCCCCCCAAAGAAGGACCATCCATTAGAAACCCCGCCGAAGATGGAACCCCCGACTCCGCCGTACCATCCGACTTGATCTGTGCCGCCATCAGTTGCCGAAGCTCTCCCGCGAAACGCCGCCAGCCCCTCCCAAAACGTCCCTCCGGAAGCCAAATGACTCCCTTACGACCACCCTCAGCCAACACCGATACCTCCAAGAACCTACCGGCCTTATTACCTCCCCCGTGGACCATCATGGCCTTATCACCCTCACGGTAAGATTTGGCAATTTCTTCCTTCACCTGAACCTGAATCGCCACTTCCACCGTTTCCACCAACCACGACGAACACCGAATGCTCGCGTAAATATACCCCACGAAACCTTTTCTCCTCTCCTCCAGACGAAAGTTAGGACACCCAACCTTTGCCGAAAGGCAGAAGGTTTTGGCTTCAAAAGAGAATCTGCGTTCCATACGCCGAACCCTAACGCGCAGCACCAGCCGCGCCACCGATCGCAGAAAAAACTTTCAAAAATTCAAATTTTGAAATTCATCCGAGTCTAGAGAGAGAGAGAGAGACATTCTAGAGAGAGAGCAGAGTGTAACAACAAATATAGCTGCTTATTGAGTCAATGAGTATTATCGAATAGTACACGCATGCGAGCACAAATGCAGACGCTAAAACAAAGAAGGACTAAAAATAAGAAAGACAAAGATTGCATTAAAAGGACCAAAAAATGAGTATTATTCTTACTTCTAGATATTCGTCCAGCCCATATTTGGAACCTTCCCGTCCAAGACCAGACTGCTTAACACCTCCAAATGGAGCCACCTGCATTGAAACATACAGGTGACTAGCTATCTACAATTATTTTTTAATTTGTTGGTGGGTGCAGGAAGAGACCAACCTCTGTTGAAATTACGCCTTCATTGACACCAACAAGTCCATATTCAAGAGCTTCAGACACACGCCATGAACGTTGAATGTTGTTTGTAAATACGTAAGCAGCTAAACCTACCAAAAGTAAGCAGAAAAACAGCCAAGCATAAAATTGGGATAGTGACCAAATTACAAAATTTGGAATCAAAATGGATCAACTTTACTAGACCTACAGTGAAAATGGAATTCTTATGAATCAGGAGAGAGAGACACAGAGAGAGCAGGATTTTTTGTACGTTTTCAATTCGAGGTATTAAAATATATATCATGTCCAGAAAAGAACCTGCATTGGTGTCATTAGCAAGGTGGATAGCTTCATCCTCAGTTTTGAACCGCAATAGTGGTGCCACAGGTCCAAATACTTCTTCTCTGATAGAAGATAAAATGCTTAAGTGCATAAAAACTAACAAGCAAAATACATGTAGTTAAAGATTAATACTTTTAAGCACACAACCAGATCAAAATTTTGGAGACTCAGAAGTGTCCACTACCATACGAGCAATATAGACTTCGAGTGGAAACCAATTGCCATATAAGTCACAGGTGAAACAATCTACGCTCTAAAAGCATGAAGGAATAAAACAACACTAAAAGCAAAATGTAAATAGATTCTAATGATAATACATGTTCAAAAACATTCAAGAGAGATGCTGATATACAAAAAACTTGAGCTACTCTGTTAACTAAAAACATATCAGCAAAACGATCTCCAGCAAAGCTCCTTTGAAACAAAGTAATGAGTGCACCGAAACATGCCAGAGTCACATTGGTCAATTATTCTCAGTTGATACAAAAATAATTACATACACAATATTCTTTAAGAAACCCCAGAAAACAAAAACTATTTGTTTTATTTTTTTTGATAAGTAAAAATTTATGAATCAAAAGCGCAGAGGGGCGCAACCTTAGTACACCGAGAGTAAAAAATTATTTGTTTTATTTTTCCCTAATAAAAAATACTAGATTACTGATCATCGTGATCTAATGCTTGGCATGTACAAATGCTTCGATTCCACAAGAACTGACTCTTAGAATTTACTTTCAAGCACAATTTTGTTATCTTTACATGCTAATAGAAGATTGTTAACAAGCAAATTAAATTAACACAATAGAGAAATGTCAACCAGACAGGAAAAAAAAAAGGATATTTGTAAAACATGGGCAATAACATCCAGCTTGCTAAGTCAAGCACACTTATAAATCAATGCATGCATACTCAAGGATAACATTCCTCAATGAGAGAAACTCTATTTATGACCATAAAACTTCAGATTCTGGTGTGCAGTAGCCATTAGTCAAGTACACACAATCCATGAACATGACTCAAAGCCAAATGAAGTTAGCAGGTTTGGTTTTGACCTAAATTCCTAATCTTGTTTGAGTCTGAATTAGGTTGGCCCATCTTACACGTACTGAATAGCTCATACTTGAGATAACGTGCCAAACCCATAATTGAGCTACATTTGAAAAGGGAGGATTAAGTGGTCCAATATTCCAAACAAAATGTTGAGACAATAATTAATGATATCATTGGGTCAATTTCCTGTCAAATTAATCGGTGAGCCATGTGAATTGAACTTTATATCATATATCAAACAGGTTACACAGGCCACGTCATATTATCTATACAACATTCAGATTTGGTAAGGGTTTGGAATTCTGACACAATTAGCAGATCAGGATCAAGTTCACACATTATTTGTTTACTTGCCTCTAGAAACTCATCCATGACAGTTAAAAGAAATGACCCTCGTATAATAAACACAATGACACCGCTATTGTAAAGGGCACAGTATAAAAAAATTGCTTCTTTTGAATATACATGCACAAGAATAACTACAAGCCTCTCACCTATGATAAAGAACGTGAAAGTATAACAACGATTAACATGTGGAGTTTTGAAAATAAGCATTTACCTTGATAGAAGCATCTCACCGTTGACATCACTGACAACTGTAGGCTCATAAAAAGTCATTCCAAGACTATGTCTTTTACCCCCGAGTAGGACTTTTGCTCCCTTCAAATAAAATAGTAATTAATGAGATGCATACTACATTAATTGTTTAAGAAAGAAAAGTCTATGCAATTGCATGTTTTTCCTGAATTATACCTCATACATTTAACATTGCATACTGAGCAAAAAGGAAAACCAAAGTATTATATGAAGTTAACAAATGTTTGTTACACCCGCCTTCAATTTGGCGCTGACTTTTACATTTTTGTTTACACTATTCAGTTATCAATGCAAAGCGATGGAAGAAGAAAAAAGAAAAGATTCTGATTAGAGGACCCTGTTCCAAATGATTTAGCAAAAGGTCTTCTAATCAGTTATCAGTGATTTTGATTTGGCAGCTGCATTGTAAAAGTCAAGCACTGTTCCAAATGGTTCTGCTTCTGACACTTCCTTGATTACAAGCTCAATACTGCATTTGGTCATGTGCCACATCAAAGATGAACAATGATATCTTCCATGTATAAGGTTCTTTTTCCCGCTAATCATCGACTTCCTATTTCTCCTACCCACCCCAGGGCACCATAGCATGTTGGGAATAAGGGAGAACATAAAACACTAACATGTGGCACTTTTTTCTTCCAAAGGATGAACAAGCCCCTAACCCATTATTGGCCTGAGTTGCAGAACCAACATCATCTAAAGGTCATTCCACTTGCCACCATGTCACACTAGTTTCCAAGTAAGCATCCTTCTTTCATAAATAGACACTTAAATTCTATGGTAGGTACTCAATGATGTAAAGTTAATCTTATAACACCAATAAGATGTGACATCCTCCTACTCAGAAATTACTAAATTCAACAGCATAGCTGAGAGGACAAACCTTTGAGATTGCATCTTGAAGAAACGATTCAACCTGCAAGGCAAAACCAAAAGGTCCAAGTAATAGAGAAATTCATATAAGCGACAGCAAGATCACAATATAATGCTTATTGGAAACTGGAAAAATTGAAAGCAATCATACCTTTTGCACTGCTGCTTCATTGATTAGAGGACCCTGTGAGGAAATGAAAAGTTAAGTTGAAATCTAATCCTTTAGTTACATCTCATTGGGGACAAAAGAGGAAAAAAACAATTAAGAGTAGTGCCATCAAAAACTACATTTCTATACAAATGTGTCACATGATACGCAAAATAAAAGAGTTCGATATCAAATGTCACAAACCAATGGGACAATATCATTTTTATCATTTCATGACTCTAACGAAAGCATGAAGTATAGAGTAGCTTCACAAATGACAAGGTGCCCAGAAGGTAACCATAACAGAAATCTGACACAGAATACAATTACAAATGCTACCTGGGCCACACCCTCGGTAAAGCCATCCCCAACTTGGAGATTTTGGACAGCTTTTGAAAAAGCATTTGCAAATTTCTCGTAGATACCTGCAAAGCAAAGCTATTAAATCTGCAAAGGAAAATAAACAGTATATTTGGAAGGAGAATACCAGCAAATGTTATAAGAATCCAGACAAATGAAACAGTTAAGACCATGTAGTGAAAAGTATTTTAAATATTGATGAATCAGAACATAACATTTGCATGCAGCTGGAAAAAGAAGAAAATTGAACCAGCAATTGATATGAGTGCATTTTATTGATAATAAAACAAAATTACAGCCACATCTGAAACTATAACTCTTCCATCATATGGGAGTTCACAAGTCTTATACTATCTGAAACTAAATAGCAGGAATACAGTAGGGTGAAAATGACAAAATCACCATACTTAAAGCATAGGAAGCAAAATCATATTGCTCTCTCTCGGCACGTGCTAGCGTGTTCCAGCATTTCTCTTCTTATATGGGGTTGTCAAGGTGGTGTCATATTGAATCCAAATTGTTTGAGTTGGCGGTGGGAGGGAAGGTCTCCAGTGTGTAGGATTTTTGAGAGGAGCAGGGGTATTGTCCGATCTTTATGCTTGGGCAAAGTCAATATTTATTGGCTGTTAACCTCCATCAAGGCAGTGGTTCTAAAGGGGACAAAGGAATTTTGAAGACATTCCAGAGTTGACTTCCCAGCTCTCCTTGCCTAGCGATGTACATAAGCTTGGGCAGTTCTTGGAGGTAGCTGAGTATGGGGGAGGGTAGACAGGGGGGCTTCTTCCTAGTGCCAGAAGGGAGAGATGGTAAGGGCTGGAAATCCTTCACCGCGGAGCTACGAGTGGTTATGCAGTTCTTCCAATCCTGACATGGTAGGTGTCATATGGGCTCCATTCCAGTAGTCATAGCACCCAGAGCGGGTCAGACAAGGCTGGCGCTGAGACTACGTGGGGGAGAATATGTCGTTTGCGGAGGCACTTGTGGGACCAAGGAATTTTCCAGCCTTGCCATTGTTGTTGAAGGGCTCATCTGATAAATTTGAGGTGCTTGTGCTGAAGGGACAGGAGGCAGTTGGGACATCTACCTCAGAGTTTGCATTTGGGAAGGAAGAAGATCCCAGATTTCCGATTGTGGAGTCAACTCAAGCAGGGGACTTCTGGTGGTACACACACACACAAGTACGTATTAATATATATAGGGATGAAGGGAGGAGGTTGTTGAAGAACGATCTCACATTGTATCATTTGAGCTTAGTTGTGGGTTTAGGTACCAGTTGGGCCTCCCCAACTCCTACCTTAAACTTATAGGTTGAATGTATTAACTTGTTATCACAGCTCAGTTTAATCGTTTGTTTGTTCTTAGACTCCATGCGTTTGGCACCTTTGGTTATGTTTTTCTTTGGTTCCGTTGGGCTGGTAGGGTCCGTTATATTAATGTGGTTTTCGGGGTTCTGTTTGAATTCATTTGGTTCTGTTGGATTTTGTCTATTTTTGTTGTACTAGCATCTAAGAGGCAGTGTTAAAAAATGATCCCACATTGGTTGGTTTTAAGCTTACTAATTGGGCATCTCCAAATACTAGCAGTTCAACTTTTGCCCAAATCACAATTATTATGCAAATTGGTGTCACCTGTGCTAAGGACTTTCCTACACGCAGGATATGGCAACTTCATTATATAGTCGTATAATTGTGACTAAAGTGCAACAGTTTCTTAGTGTGAACATAGCACCAAAGCTTACAATATTGATTCATGCATACACCCATACATAGTATTAGGGTCTCCACAAACACTGAGAGTTTCATTCAGTTTATCTAATTTCAACAATCTACGAGCAGACCAATATAAACCGAATAGAAATTAGTATCAACCAGACGAATAAATCTATGAAAACAATGTTTCCAGCTATACCTTCTTGCACAATAACTCTATTTGCACAAACGCATGTCTGTCCACTATTACGGAACTTTGCTGCAAGCTGCAATAATGAATTGCAATTCTTCAGTAACTGAAACCACTAAAACAAAAATATTCTTGAACAAAGAATGTTAAAGTAAATGATAAATACCATATAACAGAATAGTTTTTTTGATAAGTAATAATGCATTAAGAGCACAGAGGGGCGTAACCCAAGTACACAGGAAGTATACAAGAGAGCAACTAAGTAGGGGAGAAAGAAGAAGAGAACATAAAGAGAAAATCAGAAAAATTGATCACTAAAGGAGCAAGCCAGCCTGCTGTCCATGTGAATAAAGTGTACAAAAAGAAGTGAATAAGATCCTCGAGGTTTCTCGACAAATCCTCGAAGCATCTCGCATTCCTTTCCTTCCAAAGACACCATAGGAGACAAAGGGGAGCCATCTTCCAAACCACGGCACTACTAGTTCTACCTCCCGCCCACCAACTGGCAAACATCTCCATGACGCTTCTAGGCATAACCCAACTCAAGTTAAAGCGAGAGAAGATAACCTCCCACAACTTGCGCGCGACCCCACAATGAAGGAAAAGATGATCCACGGACTCCCCATCCACCTCACACATACAACAATGATTAATCACAACAATACCTCTCTTCTGAACATTATCCAGCGTGAGAGATTTCCCAAGGGCGGCCGACCATGCAAAAAACGCCACTCGCGAAGGAGCCTTAGTACGCCAAATCCTTCTCCACGGGAAGTGGTTAGGCTCCTTAAAGGCAAGCCTCCTGTAGAAAGTATGGACCTCAAACTTCCCTTTACTTGAAGGAATCCACCACATTCGGTCCTCCCCTTCCCCCCGAATCGAAGACGAATACAAGAGCGAGAAGAAAGAGGCTAAGGCCACCTCCTCCCAATCATGGATACTACGGGTAAAAGTAACGTTCCAGTGCACCATCCCATTTACACACTCCCGGATATCCGCAATAGAAGCATCCTTGTTGCGGGCAATATTAAAAAGACCCGGAAAAGCATCTTTGAGAGGCGTCTCGCCGCACCAACAATCCTCCCAAAATTTGACCTTCCCCCCCAAACCAGGGACTAATCTGAAGTGGCACAAAACAACCTCCAAACCCCGCAAATGTGTTTCCATAACCCCACCCCATGCGTTCCACGAGGGACATTTGAATGCCAACCACCCCAAACCACCCCATACTTAGCCACCAAGATACTTCTCCACCAAGCTTCTTTCTCATTTGCAAATCTCCATAACCATTTCCCCAAGAGGGCTTGATTGAAAAGGTGCAAGCTCCAAATCCCTAGACCTCCCTCAGCAATCGGAGAACAAACCTCGTGCCAACTGACCAAATGAAACTTAGGCTCATCCTTAAAACCTCCCCATAAAAAATCCCGTTTAATCTTCTCAATGCGATTCACCACGGAAATAGGGATGGGGAACAGAGACAGAAGATAGGTGGGAAGATTGGATAAGGTGCTCTTGATGAGGGTGAGCCTCGCCCCCTTGGACAAATAAGAACGCTTCCAAGAGGCCAACCTTCTAGCAATTTTCTCCACCATGTCATCCCAAACAGCCAACTGCTTGAAGGAAGCCCCTAGCGGAAGACCCAGATACTTCAAGGGAAGAGAGCTAGTGCCACAACCCAAAACGCCGGCCAACTCATCCGTCTCAACTGAATCTCCGACTGGGACCAAAACAGACTTGGCCCGATTAATTTTTAGCCCGGAAACCGCCTCGAAGCCAATACTGAGAGCTTTAATAAATCTAACATGTTCAGGTTCTGCCCCACAAAACACCAAAGTATCATCAGCAAAAAGAAGATGGGAGATCGAAACCCGCTCATGCTCCCTGGCACCCACATAGAACCCGTTGATGAAGCCCCTACTAATGGAGGCATTAATCATCCTGCTAAAAGCCTCCATGACCAAAATGAACAAAAAAGGCGATAGAGGATCACCTTGTCTAACCCCACGCGAGCTCACAAAGAAACCGGAGGGCGAACCATTGATCAACACCGAGAACCGCACGGACGAGATACAATGCTCAATCCAAGAGCACCATTTGTCACCGAATCCACACCTTCTTAATAATAGAGTAGAAACTTCCAGTTCATGTGATCATAAGCCTTCTCCATATCCAACTTACACAAGAGGCCGGGATCCCCGGATCTGAGACGGCTGTCCAGGCATTCATTGGCAATAAGCACCGAATCCAAAATATGTCTACCTTTGACAAAAGCATTTTGCGGATTGGATATGACCCGGTTCATGACTCCCCTCATTCTGTTGGCTAAGACCTTCGCAATGATCTTATAAATCCCTCCCACAAGACTAATAGGACGGAAGTCCTTCAGATCGGAAGCCCCATGCGACTTCGGAATGAGAGCAATGAATGTAGCATTGAGACTTTTTTCGAATTTACCTCGATCATAGAACTCCACAAAAACAGCCATGACATCCTTTTTGATCACCTCCCAACAATCCTGAAAGAAAGCCATAGAAAAACCATCCGGGCCTGGAGCCTTGTCCCTATCCATTTTTTTGACCACCTCCCACACCTCCCTTTCCTCAAAAGGAACTTCTAGGCTAGAAGACTCTTCCTCCTCCAACATATTGAAATGAAGATTGTCCAACCTCGGTCTCCAGCTAAGAGACTCTGTGAAGAGAGTCTCATAAAAGCGAGTAATATGATTACTAATAGCCTCTTGATCAGAGGTAGTAGTTCCATGAATGTTCAAAGACTCAATATAGTTCTGTCTACGGTTGGCATTAGCGATCCGATGGAAGAATTTAGTACACTTGTCACCCTCTTTCAACCAACGGATTCTTGATTTTTGCCTCCAACTAATTTCTTCTTGAAGGAGAGAGGTTTCTAACTCCCTAGTGAGCACCCTTTTCTTCTCGATCTCTTCTGCGGATAACCCTCTTTCTTCCTCCACCCTATCCAGAGCTTTGAGATCTTCCATACGATCCTTAATACGAACCCCCACGTTGCCAAAATCTTGAGCATTCCATCTCCTTAAATCCCACTTTAGAGCTTGCATCTTCTTGGAAAGGATGAAACTCGGAGTGCCCTGAAAATGATACGAGTCCCACCAGCTGCGCACTTTGTCCACAAAACCTTCCACTTTAAGCCACATATTCTCAAACTTGAAAGGCCTTTTACCTCCCTCATGAGAGCTACAATCCAAAATAATAGGAGTATGATCGGAACAAACCTGAAGCAACCTCTTTTGGCGCAAGTCCGACTGGCGGGCTTCCCAATCCGGGGTAACAAGAAACCGATCAAGCCTAGACCAAGAATTATTGTTTGACCAAGTAGAAATCCCCCCCACTAAGGGAAGGTCCATGAGGCCCTGTTCCGAAATGAACTCACCAAAATTCCTCATTGCCGACCGAGAATGAGCTCCCCTTGACCTTTCACTAGAATAAAGAGTGACATTGAAGTCCCCACCAATACACCATGGCACATCCCAGCAACTCATGATCCCTGCCAATTCCTCCCAAAGTAAATGCCTAGCAATAGCTTTGTTAGGACCATATACCCCCGCAAACGCCCACTCGAAACCATCCTCAATATTCTTGAAGGAACAAGCAGCCACATAACTTCCCAACGCTATATCTACCTTCTCAACAGCCCTCTTGTCCCACATGAGCAATATACCCCCCGAAGCCCCGATGGAAGGAACAAAGCACCACTCCACATACGGACATCCCCATAAGCTCCTCACTAAATTGTACGAAATGAAATCCATCTTAGTCTCTTGGAAACAAACAACATCAGCCTTCCAACTTCTAAGCAAATTTCTAACCCTCAACCTTTTATC